>NC_138053.1:79188370-79369712 GCF_964194185.1 Rhinolophus hipposideros | reverse complement strand
TCCTTCAATTCTAAATGATAGCTTTGCTGTAGAGTGATCTTGGTTGTAGGTCCTTGCTTTACATCACTTTGACTATTTCCTTTCAGTCCCTTGTGGCCTGCAAAGTTTCTGTTGAGAAATCAGCTGATAGTCTTATGAGGGCTCCCCTGTAGGTAACTAACTGCTTTTCTCTTGCTGCTTTTAAGATTCTCTCTTTGTCTTTAATTTTTGGCAGTTTAATTATGATGTGTCTTGGTGTGGGTCAATTTGGTTCATCTTGTTTGGGAGTCTCTGTGCTTCCTGGGCTTGTATATCTATTTCTTTCCCAGATTAGGGAAGTTTTCGGTCATTATTTCTTTTAAATAGGTTTTCCATTCCTTGCTCTCTCCCTTCTCCTTTTGGTACCCTTATAATGTGAATGTTGGTATACTTGATGTTGTCCCAGAGGCCCCTTAAACTCTCTTCAAGTTTTTGGATTTTTTCTTTTTGCTATTCTGATAGGGTGTTTTCTGCTACCTTATTTTCTACATCGCTGGTTTGATCCTTTGCTTCATTTAATCTACTATTGATTCCCTGTAATGTATTCTTCATTTCTGTTATTGTATTCTTTATTTCTGACTGGTTCTTTTTTGTGTTTTCTGTGTCCACTTTTATGTTTCCTATCTCTTTGTTGAATTCTCCCTGAAATCACAGAGCATCCTTATAACCAGTGTTTGGAACTCTGTGTCTGGTAGGTTTCTTGTCTTCATTTTGTTTAGTTCTTTTTCTGGAGCTTTGTTCTGTTCTTTTATTTGGGGTATGTTTCTTTGTCTCCCCATTTTGGCTGCCTCCCTGTGTTTGTTCCTATGTATTAGGGCTGCTATATCTCCCAGGCTTAGTAGCGTGGCCTTATGTAGTAGGTGTGCTGTGGGGCTCAGTGGCACAGTCCTCTTAGTCACTTGAGCTGCCACTCCAGATGTGGCCCTCCTGTGGGTTGTGTGTGCCCTCCTCCTGTAATTGAGCCTTGATTGCTATTTACTCATCAATGGGAAGGATTGGCCCTCAGGCTCATTGGTTGTGAGGATGGCTTTGATTAGTGGAGGAATTGTGGTGCAGGGAAGGATTCTACAGAGCAAGGTCTGACTCAGCAGGGCTCTGGTCCCTGCCCAATCTGCCCCTTGAGTGTATCATTCTTGGAGGCACCTGGGTGATGATCCAGCTCCTTTTGAAGCTGGCCACTGGGGGCGCTAGTCCTAGGACCGCTTTGGAGGGGATCTGCTGCATGTCAAGTTCAGCTGCAGCCTGTGCCCTACCGGGACCACCTGGCAGGAGCCACAAAGAAAACCACAGATGGTGTCACCCATGCCGTGCTTGGAAGTGCCTCAAGAGGCCAAAGTACAAACCAAGGCTGGCTGTCACTAGTGCTGAGCTTAGGGCTGCTCAGCTAGAGGAACAGGACATGCTCAAGCCAGATGCTGCTTTTCTGGGTTCTGCGAACCTTTGAGAGATCCTAAAAAAGTCTGCAGCATGAGCTAAGGCAGGTGGCTTGTATGAAAAAGCCACTGGAAGAGGCTTGAGTGTGCCCAAAATTTGCCCAAAAGGGCAGGGTCTTGAATCACCAGGGTGTGGCGAATGAATGGCATTAGCCAGCACAGTGGAGAGACTCAGATATGGCGGCTGCCTGCGTCTAAAAGCAGGGACGGGGGAGGGCTCAGCAAAAAAGCAGTGGCCACCGCCAGCTCCCCCGTCCAGGAGAAACCGCCCTCCAGCCCCCATCCTAAGCCAGACAACTCAGTTTCCCACTACACGTCCCTGCTGCCTTTCCAGCTGCTGCCCCAGTGCTGGAGCTCAGAGCCAGTAATCCTGTTGGTGGGTAAGTCTGTGCATAGTCCTTTTAAGAGAAGCACCTGGGACACCGGCTGCCTTGGTCTTTCTCAGTCACAATCTCTGCCGGTTTTCACAACCAGAAATTATGGGGATGTCTCTCCCTGGCACTGGAACACTGGGCTGGGGTGGGGCTGGGACCTCTTGCTCCTTTGAGGGTGGGGAGCAGGGTAGACCTCCACAGCTGAGATATCCTTCCCGATTTTCAGTCACATGTGGATGTGGGACCAGCCTGTTCCATGTCACTGCCCCTCCTACTAGTCTCGGGGTGGCTTCTTTTGCACGTCCTTAGTTGTAGGGCTTTGGTTCAGCAAGATTTTAGCTGATTCTCAATGATAGTTTTTTTTGTAGTTTTAGTTGTAATTTTGATGTGGTTGTACGAGAAGATAAGCAAAGTGTTTACGTACTGCACCATCTTGACCAGACCTCAAAGTAGATATTAAAGTATCCTTTTATTCCTAGCTTATTAGTGTGGTTTTAAAAACCAGAAATTAGTGATGAATGTTGTCAAATACATTTGACCTACAGTTTTAATAAATTTCCTAATATTGAGCCATTTTAGTATTCTTGGAACTAAGTATACTTTGTCATGATGATTTTTTTTAAAGATGCATTTCTGATTTTAAGTTTTTAATATATTTTTAAGGATTTTTTGCATTCATATTCATGAGTGAGATTGGACAGTAGTTTTCTTTCTTTCTTTTTCTTTTTTTAAAAGATTTTATTAGGGAAGGGGAGCAGGACTTTATTGGGGAATAGTGTGTACTTCCAGGACTTTTTTCCAAGTCAAGTTGTTGTCCTTTCAATCTTAGTTGTGGAGGGTGCCATTCAGCTTCAAGTTGTTGTCCTTTCAGTCTTAGTTGTGGAGGGCGCAGCTCAGCTCCAGGTCCAGTTGCCGTAGCTAGTTGCAGGGGGCACAGCCCACCATCCCTTGCGGGAGTTGAACCCGGCAACCTTGTGTTTGAGAGGACACGCTCCAACCAACCGAGCCATCCAGGAGCTCAGCGGCAGCTCAGCTCAAGGTGCCGTGTTCAATCTTAGTTGCAGGGGGTGCTGCCCACCATCCCTTGCGGGACTCGAGGAGTTGAACCGGCAACCTTGTGGTTGAGAGCCCACTGGCCCCTGTGGGAATTGAACAGGCAGCCTTCGGAGTTAGGAGCATGGAGCTCTAACCGCCTGAGCCACCGGGCCGGCCCTGGACAGTAGTTTTCTTGCCTTTAGGTGGTATCGCCAGATCTTAACATCAGGTTAATATTAGCTTTATAAAATTAATTGGGACACTTTCCATTTTTTTATGCTCTAAAACAGTTTATATACCATAAGAATATTTCCTGAAAGATGGAAACAATTTGATTCTCTATATGCACCTAATTTCTTTTTAGAGGTAATTTTTGGAAAACTTAAAAAAAAATTATTTTTGAAATAATTTTAGATTTACAAAAAACTTTCAAAAATAATATAAATTTCATGTATATCTTTTACCTAGATTCCTCTGTGTTAACAATTTTTTTTTTTAATGAAAAACTCATAGACACAGACAATAATTTAGTGGTTACCAGAGGGTAAGGGGGTGGGGGGTGGGTGATGAGGGTAAAGGGCATCAAATATATGGTGATGGAAGGAGAACTGACTCTGTGTTAACAATTTAAATGACCATAATACAATGATCAAAATAAAATTAAAAGTAGTGCAATACTACTAACTAAATTACAGGCCTTATTTGACATTTACCACCTTTCCTCCTCATATTTATTTATTTATTTATTTTTGGTTCCAGGATCCAATTCATTTAGCTGTCATATCTTCTTAATTTCCTCCAATCTGTGACAGTTCTTCAATCTTTCCTTATCTTTTATGGCCTGACACTTATGAGTCTGTTATTTTGTAGAATGTCTCTCAATTTGGATTTATCTGGTGTTTTTACGTGATAAGATTGAGTTTATACCTTTTATTTTTTTTGGGTAAGCATACTACAAAAGTGATGTTGTGTCTTCACTGCATAATATCAGTGCATAAGAAGTCATATATATATGCATATGTATACAAGTATACACACACACACACACACACACACATATGATTTATTGTCAGTGATTTTGGGACTTTTAAAACTAATTTTTCTGAGTTCAATTTTTGGGCTTCTTGAAAATTTAATTACATATTTATACAGTGTGCTTTTATATAACCTACAAAATATACGTGATGTTTCTGATTAGATTCCCCTTTCTTTTTCCTTTTACAGCCTGTGCTCAGGTTTTGAGCTCAGGTGTTAGTCTGCTTGAGAGGCTGTGCCATGCAGTAGCTCATGGCAAATTGACCTAGTCTTGTCCTCCCTTACAAGCCTTAGTTTCCGCTCATGATAATAATAGCATTTAGTATTTACCTCATGGCATCAGACTGAGTAATAAATGAGGTGATGTATGTGAGATATATAGCAAACTTTTTGAATATTTAATAAATGTTAGTTATACTTATTATTAACCTTGGTTTACTTTGACCATTACACATCGCACTTTAAAAATAAGTTCAAAAAATAAAAACAAGTTAAATCTGTATGTTTTTCTGTGGTGTAGTTTTATAGATTGATATAGGCTCTACATTGTTACCAAATTAACCAACTTTTATTTAATACATCCTAACGACCTGGGAGCAGTGGGAATTACATCTGCATGCAAATAACCAAGGATCCCAACAATAGTGATTTAAACAATGTAGAAGTTTATTCTTTTACCTGTAAGAAGTCCAGAGTGACTAGTTTAGGGCAGGGATGGCGGCTTCAAATGTCATCAGGGAACCAAACTTCATCTGTTTTCCTGCTCCCATCCGTAAAATCATAAGATGGCGGCTAGAGCTCCAGGGATGGTGTCATAATTCTAGGCAAGACTAAGGGAGGAAGATGAAAGGCACAAAGAGATCCTCTCAGTTGACTTAATTCTGTTTGAAGAGCTCTCTGGAAGCCCCACTTAGTAACTTCTGCTTACATGTCAGTGCCTACTCCTAGTTGTGAGGGAAACCAGGAAACGTTTGCTGGAGTTACTGCTACCCCACATCAACTTGGGGATCTGTTACTCAGGAAGAAGGGAGAACGGGTGCAAGGGATACACTGTCCACGTTTGCCACAGGCCCTGGAGCACCTCTCCTCCTCAGAGTAGGAGCAGTAAACAGAATCCTATGCCAGGCAGAGTGACCTCGAGGAAGGTTCTGGCATCCATCATTAGTGAAGGGTATTTTCTGAGATTTTGTGCCTGAAGAAGCAAATGTATATTCATGAAAAGTTCTTTAACATCCTTGTCATCTTGTGCTTCCTCACACCAATCTCTATACCCATTCTAGAAAAAGGTTCTATTTTCATTCTTATTTGATATTTGATAAAAAAACAACAACACAAACCATATTGATAGTGTTTCTATATTTACTGATTGTTTGGTTTTGGTGAGCACTCAAAAATATTCTCATATCTGCCAAAATTATATCATTACAGGAGTTCAGAATATATTATGGTGGAATTCAAGGGATGGAAAATAAGATTGAAAGGATAGGTTTAAAAATATCTAGCGAGAAGATGATATATATTGCCCTGGAGAGTTTTTAATAGCATCTGTCAGCCTTCTCATTCATATTGTCTTCCTAGGATGTAAGTTAGGTGGAAAGTTATTTGGGCAAATCCATCTGGTACTGTTAAGATTGTTGTAGAACTTTGCTGCCTTCCTGAGAACTCAGAGGAAACTAATTAAGGTGGGGATGGAAGTATAGTAGAGTTAGGCGATGTACATAAATTATTTGACTTGCTAAAAGTGGAAAAATAGCAGAAAAACTGAGACGGGATTAGGTTTACTATGTTTTGCTATAAAAGTTATATATGCACATTAAAGTCAGTTTGGGAAAATGAGAAAAGGAAAATCGGACGCAACCTTTCAGCTGTAACAGTTGTTAAACCACACTTAGACACTTCCTTTTCCGATCTTTCATCCTCTGTTACTTTTGCTTTGAACATTTTTGTCATCCCACTGCAATTGCCGTTTTAAATCTTGCAACACCTCAAACTCTGATGAAATGTGTATGGAGCAGGCACGGCAGGAGTGTTAGGACTCTGGCTTGCGTTTGTATCCTGCTTCTGTTGTTTATTAGCTAAATGACTTTGGGCACATTAACCTCTTGAGCCTCAGTTTACTCATCTGTGAGATGGGGAGCATACTTAAATCTACCTTGTAGAATATTTATGAGGATTAAAGAGTGAAATGCTACAGGCAAAACTGTTCACAATAGCATTCCCCAGTAAGTAGTGCTGTTTTTACTGGTGGGAGTAACTGCACCAGCCTACATCATGGCACGCATGTAACACCTAGACATTTGGAGAGGCAAGGAGGCCAATGTGTTTCTCTCACTTACATGGCCCCGCCAGACCCATACATAGTGCTATGCAACCAGCCCAGGTAAACTTCAGGCATTCATTTCTTGGACGTATTCTGTGATTCTCAGCTAGTCATTCAGCCCACATTTATTGAAGGCCTACTATGTGCTGGGTCCTTGGTAAGTACTGAGGCCTACAGTCTCAGTACTGTAGGTACCAGCCCTTACCCGGGCCAGCTCCCTGGCCACAGGATTGCTGAGCTCAGGGCTTGGTGCTGAGCAGGTTATTTCTTCTTTCACAAATATTCTGTATTCTTCCCATCTAAATGCAAGCTTGGGACTCTATGATGTTTAAAACAACAAAACAGAATAAAGCAAAGCAAATTCACTTTCCCTTATTACTGTTACTGAACAACTGTTAAGAATCATCTTCTCTGTCTTACTTTCCACTAGCAGACTTCTTTCTCCTCTTTTTCATCCCTTTTTCGGGACCACTGTAAGAATATGATCTTAGTACCCACCACTCCTCTGAAAGTGCTATCCTTAAGGTCACCAGTGACCTCATTACCAAGGTCATTAGCCTTACCTCCGACCACACCTATAAAACAGTGATGTCCAGTGGAACTTTCTGCAATGCTGGTTGTGTTCTGTTCTGTGTTGAAATGTGGCAAGTGCACTTGGGAAATTGAATTTTTAGTTTTATTTAATTTTACTGAATTTAAATTTAAAGAGTCACACATGTGGCTAATGGCTACTATATTAGACAGCATAGCTCTAGCGCACTGAATGTTGTTTCCATCCATGTCTTTCTGGAAATCCTGTTTTTCTTAGTTTTCATGTTACAGCATTCTTCTGGTCCTCTGTTAGCTCCTGTCTGTCTCCTCTTACTCCTTCTGCCCACTAAAAACACCACCCCCAAAGTGCCTGTGCTCAACCCTTCTCCCTTCTCTGCACTCTCTTATCCAGTGCGGTTAGTCCCTGGGTTCTAACTATAAGCCATATGGAAATGACATTCAACACTCTCTTGAGCCTTCACTCCTCTTTCTGGCTTTAAACCAGCATTTCCAATCCACTTGGGCATTCTGTAGTCAGTCACCTTGGACTGACCATGACCCTAAATGAAATCATAATTTCCATGTCCACCTAACCCCTCCTCCTCCATCTGGCTCTGTTCCTTTCTCTAATGACAATCCGCTTTCCTTTCTTCTTTGCATCGTTGGTGGCATACCTCTCTCTCTGTTGTCCCTCATTCCCTAACTCTTGTAGAGTCTTGAGATTCCTCTTGCACAGTCCTTTACTTTCGTTATCAAGGGCTCTCTGTCTTTTTATGATTATAAAAGCAATAAATATTTATTATTGAAAATTTCCTAGATTCACAAACACACACACACACACGCACGCACACACACACATACACACACCCTAAAAGGAAAAAAAAAGAAAGAAAGAAAAGAAAAGGAAACTTGCCATGATTCTAACCAGGCAGTGAACCATGTTTAATTTTTGGGGGTATGACTTTCCACTTTTAACCTCTCGTAACCTCTTGCCTGGATTACTATGGCTGTGAACCCTCAGTGTCTCCCCACTCTAATCCACTGCTATTTCCCAAGGCATGATTCTGATCATGTCATTCCTCTGTTCCACTCATAAATCTCCACAGGCACCCAGTTGTCTACTAAATTAAATTTGTCCCTACTGATGGGGCCTCATGCCAAGCCGACCTCTGCTTTCCTAGCACTCAACAGCCCCATATGGGAGATGTTACTGACACATTACAATGAGAAACACAAAAGCAGGAAGTCATAGTATCAGTTATGTTTATAGATAGATACCTATTTATTTTGGCTTCAATTTATTAAGTACTGTTGTTTGCATTCTTTTTTCTAGAAAACAAAACTCAAAAGTTATTATCTGATAGATTGTGGTAGACAAGTTTACTGTACTGGATTTCACTTTTTCAAAATAAAAAAACCCCCGAATTTTTTCCATTTTAGTAACAGAGATAGTTACTGTTTCCAGTTGTGTGTATATTTTCTCATTACGCAGCATAACACACGACAGGGTTAAGTATTTCCTGTCTTATGCCCCTGGAGATAACTTTTTTCCAGAGCTGAGAAACTCTGACCCTCTTTGTCTAAGACACATCACTCCTGCTTAGTCTTGAGAGCTTGAGTCAATTAAAAATGAATTAATACATATTGATTGCATGCCCATAAGAAATGGGTTCCTCCACGGAAGAAGATGTTCTAGACATTCTTCGACTTTGGGGTCTTCCTGGCAAATGGATTCGGCCCCTTCACAAAGGCCACGTTGTCTGGTTCGAGCACCCAGCTGGGTTTACCCTGGCTGAGGCAGTGACACGCTGCTCACTGGCTCTCATGCTGTGGTCTCCTCGGTGTTTGGGAGGTTTCATATGGGAGGAGGAGGACTTTGTCAAGTTTTGTTCGGTGGCTTGAAATTTAATCTTGTGCTCACTGAGAACAGATCTAGCCCTTAATGAATTCTGTCCTCAGCTCTGTCTTATTTATCTTTTAACAGCTCCCTGGCACATAGTAAGCAATTAATAAACAGTTGCTATTATTAGGATTATGATTATACAGAGGCCTCCACAAACAAATTCTTTGTCTCTGCCTTTTCTCATGCTCCAGACCGAGGTTCCCAGCTGCCTGCTGGATGTCATACACATTTTCACCTTGGCCCGTGCTGTAGGCTCTGGCAAGCCTACTTTCCCATCCTCCTCTCTTCCTAGTCACACTTTTAGGACCAGGCTGATGCCGCTTCCTCAGATGACACCTTCCCTCGTTGCCTCTGGTAGCCTCTTCCTCTATACTCTGCATTGTTTCTTTGTCTCCCCAAGTTCCTCCCCCCACAGTAAGCTAATTGTTACCCTGTAATCACCTCAGTTGTCTGCGTGTCCTATAAGTCCCTCTCTAGAAGGTGGTGGAAACTGTTTAAGACACTTGTGATATCGACTGTGATGTCCATCCAGACCTTTGGACATAGTTCAGTTAATCCGTGTTTGTCTGACTTAAGCTCTAATGGAAATCCCAAGGCCTCCAGCTCTTTGCTGAACATTTTCTGTAAGAGTAGAGCAAGTGCCATGGAGCCCTGGTCTTATACTCCAGAACCGTCCTCACTGCTTGGCTGCTAGCCTTCCACTATCTGACGTGGACTGGGGGCTCAGCTCGAACAAATGACTTTGGTATTGAACTCCAGAGGTTGAATTCCTTGTTGTACTTCCAGAGATCTCCAGGGATCATAATGATAATTCATAGAAACAGCAGCTTATTGTCAGAAGGTAGAGGTCCATATTTTCTTTTGGGGCCCCGTAGATTGTGTGTTTTCTCAGAAATGAAATAATAAAGAGAAGAGTAATGATCCTTATCCACATAATTTGCCTTTGCTTTTGTGAAAGGGAGCAGTGGGGGTACCTAGCCTCTCAATGGCTTGGTCTCCTCATCTGTAAAATAGAGAGGATAATTGTACCCCTGCCACAGGGTTTTGTGCGGATTAAGTGAGTTTCTACTTATAAAGTGCTCAATAAATAGAGCTTTTATTATATATTGGATCAATAAATGTTAGTCATTTTCATTTTATTACTATTGATGCATGATGAACATTGTCCAATAAATAATTTTTATGATGTTGCCAGCACTAGAGAGATACAAGCCCTCACGTCCACCCAAGCTACTTCTCATACTGAAGAGATCCAGAGATATTTCAAGAAGTATGAATAACCTCCAACTTTTTTGTTTTAACTGTGCCAACTTTATCATACCTGTGCATACGCATTGTCATACACAGCCATTCCTGCCACTCCACACCTACATAACATCAGCAACATGTTTGGCTGCCACAGTTGACTGTAGGTATTAAAGGCGAAGTGTGAATGAGAAGGAAGAAAGCTTACTTCTTACTCCTGCAGTGCTGCAGTTCTTGGGGGCTGAAAATTACCATCACATGGTTATTATAAGGCAATTAACTCCACAGTGCTTTTCTTTCTCTCCCACATTTCAAAGGAACACATGTCCAAAGGGCCTTCTGCTCTTTTGAGGATCGTGACATTGTTACATTACACCCAAGTGCAAAACTATGACAATACGTCTTATCCTGGCTGCCAAGAATAACATGTAGAGACACATGGCAGTTGAAAAGGGAGAATGGCCCTTTTATGGTGACTGGCTTGGAATTATAAATATTTTTATTTCTCCTGTAGGAGATGGCTCGTGGAAGAGAGGAGACAAACACGACTTTGAAGCTAAGCAGGCGTACTCATCCCTCCAAACAATCACTCTACTGAGGACAGTGAAACCTGAGTTTGAGAAGTTTTCCATGGAGGTGAAAAGTTCTGTTGAGAAACAAGGACTCAATGAGGAGGATTACGTAAGTGCTTGATTATGAGCCTAGACCTTTAGCATTCTGAAAACATTCTAATTAAATCAGAGGTGACAAAGTGTCCCATTCTGAACCATTCAGAAATTCCTAGGTTCATGTCTGAATGTCACTAAGCTTTCTGTGTGTGTGTTTTTTTCTGGCCAGTTTCCCTCCCTCCCTCCCCCACGACACCCCCATCACCCCCACCCTTCACTTACGCTTTTCTAACTGCTGCAGGAAGGAAAATTGCTTTTTGTGGGTACTTGTGGTAACGCTGAGCAGATGTCTGTAGACTTCCATCACTTATTCGGCTAGGAGTGTGTTGGGGGAGAAGATGGATGAAAGAATGCCAAAGTTTTGTATACCTAATTTTTCCAAAGCTTGGTGGAAGAAGATATTTTGGGTTTTAGAGGGCTCTTTCTTTTGGCAGTTTGTCTTAGCTTTATGGCCAGCCTGCTTCTCTCTTGTGGCAGTGTCATTGCCCCCTTTGGTTGCGAGCTGTTTCCTACTCAGGGATTTCAAAGCTTCCCACTCAATTAGTGCTCCTGTTACTGATGCATTTCCCAAGAGGGGACCAGAGTCAGAAGGTCAGTCCAGGCAAAAGATTAAACAGAGGGACTCATCTAATTAGTGGCACCGGCGACAGCTGACCACACCTGACTTGGTGCCATTGTTTTGCCATCTCTGGCACACTTTGCTATATGGTCCCTCAAACCTCCGTGTCCCTCTGGTAACCCCTTTTTCAGGGGAGGATGAGCAGTGGGCCCCTCAGGCTGATTGGGTAGGTGTGGTGGTTTTCAAAACGATTCACTCCACAGCATCCAGAGCAGAATAGGAGAACCTTCTTCATGACAGATATAGGGCTTGGACAGTCCCTGCCCAAGGGGCATAATGACCAATTTCACAAGAGATGGTCACTTCCAAACGGGCCTCTCCCAGTTTCTTTATTTGAAGTACTGCGGGTACAGGCACTGACCTCCAACAGACCTACATTCAGAGCCGGGGCCTAGCACTTCCCAGTGCGATCGGGGCAAATTACTTAGTCTCCTTGATCCAAATTACTCCCCTGTGTACTAACTATGGATGGTGTCGGGTGGGTACTAGATTTATCGGGGTGATAGATGGGAGGAGGTTTGGGGCGCAGGGTGAAAAAGGGTGAAGGTTTACAAATTGGTAGTTACAAAGTAGGCATGGGGGTATAAAGTAAAGCATAGGGAAGGTAGTCGGTGATATGACAACGACTTGTACATATAGTGCCAGGTGGGTACTAGGTTAGTCAGGGGGACCACTTCTTAAGTTATACGAATGTCTAACCACTGTGCTGTACACCTGAAATTAATATAAAATAATATTGAATGTCAAAATAAAAAACAAACAAAACAATTGCTCCTCCCTGTTGGGGCGATTATAAATAATCTGTCTGAAGCATTAAGCATTATCCTGGTCAACAAGTTGGGACTCAATGAAAGATGCCTCTTTATACCATTGTTATAATACTATACCTGTCTTTATAGGAATTTGCTATTAAACGACATAGAAATGGTCTCATAAACATATTTATTAACGTATTAAATGTTATATGTATATTATACACACATAATTTAAAATACCGTTTGACTTTCTAAATCAGCGTTGTCCAATAGATGTGCAATGTGAGCCACAAGTGAGCTACATACGTAATTTAACATTTTCTAGTTGCCACATTTAAAAAGCTTAAAATAACCAGGTGAAATTAATTTTAATAAAACATTTCATTTAGCTCACATATAAAAATATCATTTCAACATTTAATCAATGTAAAAATTATGAATGAGGTTGTATGTTCTTTTTTTTTATTGCGCACAGTCTTTGAAATCTGGTATGTATTTTGCCCTTACAGCATATCCTCAGTTCAAGTACTCGGTAGCCATATGTGACTCGTGGCTACTATATTGGACAGTGTGTTCTGAATTATGGAAGAAGTAGGGCTTCTGTAATAGAGCCCAAGTTTAAGGAAACCCATGATAACATTGTCATCATCCAAATCCTTTGCCTGAGGAATATGAATGAACACAAATGGCACTGAGCAGCCGAAGGTGACCTGTGCCAATATTGAAAACATCTGTCTTTTACACATGCCACTGTATTATTTTACTTTACTAGGTTCATATTAATTTTATGGTTTAAAAACTCAACAATGGTGTCATTTTGTCTGGCATCCTTCCTGAGGTTGTTGAAGTACAGGTTGTCCAACATAATAATACTCAGTCGGCAAAAGTTGGCATTCCAACACACTACTACAGCATTCTTTTTGGTGATCAGTTTTTCTGTATTCAGAATATTAAATCCGATTTTAAGGAACGTCTAAGAGAAATCTCACTAGGAAGGTATACCTACTGCAAAGATCCATAATACTTTCCAAACTAAATGCTTTAGAGATTATTTGTAGTTGTAGGTTATAATACCGTTTCTCTCCGATTGTGGGATCATTTAAAACTGACTTTATAACCACAAGATGGCCTCAGGGTTTTTTTGAAAATTAATTTGGGGAAGGTATTCAATAATGTTGTAAAGATTTTGTTGGGTATCCGATGGACATGCGTCCTATTTGGGAGACCACCTCAGGGATACTGTGGATACCTGATCATGGCATTGTACACCAGAAGCTAAACATTAATGAATGCCAACTATAATTTTATATATATAATGTGATGGTTCAGTGCGAGGTCGGAGGGATAGTGGATGGGGGGAGAGGGGTTCACAGTGTGAGGGATATAAATGATGAACGTCTAAGTATTACCTTGTCTTGTACACCTGAAACTAATAAAAAAAAAAAAAGAAAAAATCAAAAACAAAACAAAACAAAACAAAAAAAAACATAAAAATGAAAATTTTAAGTAGAAATTAGAGCTCATTGTAATGACTTATTATAGTTCTGCATATGTGTCTATCTTTCATATTTATGCGTGTTATAATTGGGCTCTTTTGAGTGCCCAGTTGCAGATGTTTATTAGGTTCGTTTAGATGGTTGGTCGTGATGAGTATTGTCATAGAAGAGAGAGACATGGGAGCCCCGGAACCAGGTGCTCGTGTGGCTGCGATCACACAGGCTGGACTTTGATTAAATGCAGCAGGAAGTGCTTCACAAGGCTAGCAAGACTTGGTGGTCTTCATTCTAGAGCTCAGCTCTTTTCAAGGTCTTTCTGCTTCTCTTATTTGTACTAATAGGTGTTTCATCGGCTTATTTAGATCATGACACCCATCATGTGCTCTTCAGCCCCGGCTGTTGATCTCAAACCCAGCAACTTAGATGGACTCCCTGATTAGTTCTAAAATTTACCACGCATTTTCTAAACAATCACACGACCTATGAAGAGTGACAAACTTGTTGTTTTTTAATTCTCCAAAGTCTGCTTAATTAAAAGTATACTTAATTAAGGATATTAATTACATTAAGTATAACTAATTAAAACTTTTAATGGCTCAGGCTAGGATCTCAATACAGTATTGAATATAAGCCGTGATAATGGGCATTTTTGTCTTGTTCTTAAGTTTAATGTGAAGAACACACCGTGTTTCCCCAAAAATAAGACCTAGCCAGACCATCAGCTCTAATGCGTCTTTTGGAGCAAAAATTAATATGACTTGGTATTATATTATATTATATTATATTATATTATATTATATTATAGACTTGGTCTTATATTAAAATAAGACTGGGTCTCCTGTTAATTTTTGCTCCAAAGATGCATTAGAGCTGATGGTCTGGCTAGGTCTGATTTTCACGGTATAACAGATTTCAAATCTGTTTATCTCACCATGTAAGCATGATGTTTACTGTGGGGTTCTTGGGAGGGTTTTTATGAGGTTATGGAAATTCCCTTTCATTCACTGAAGATTTGTTTTGGCAAAATTACGCCTTTTATTTGGATAAATGAAAGAAAAATAGCATAACAGACATCAAGGTTTATATAATACAGATTAAAGGAAGACTTTGGATACAGGTTTTTATTGTATGCATTATAAATTTTATTATATCCCTGACTCTATGTCACATGTTAGTATAACATTTAATGTATTAGCGTGTTGGCAGCATTCATGGAAAGGTTGTGATCTCAAAATTGCAAAAATTTGAAACTTTAAAATTTTTATAAGGCTGTACTGAAATACTGGAAGGATGGAGTGGCTATGAGTTTTTGAAATAAAATTATTATTCTATATTTTTAACTTACCAAATTTTGATGGATGATGCAATTTTGTTTCCGTAAAATAGATCTCTTTCTTCCCCCTCCCTCTTCCCCCTTCTACCACTCTCCCTTCCTCCATCTCCATCTCTTGCCCTCTCTTTTTAAAACTGACTTTTTTATTGAGAAAATGGCAGATTTACACACAGTTTTAAGATGCAATACAGAGAGATTGCTTGTATCTCTCTGGAAACACGTCCAGTTTCCTCCAATGATAACAGTTTAGAAAATTATATATAAGATCACAATACGGATATTGATACATACAATACACTGATCTTACTCAGGTTTTCTCAATTTTATTTGTACTCGTGCATGCGCACGTGCGTTTGTGTGTGTATTTGTGTGTATATGTTAAGTTCTATGCAATTTTATCACCTGTGTAGGTTGGGGTGTTTGAATTTTATCAAATACTTTTTCTATATCTATTGAGATAATCAGATTTTTTTCTTTATTCTGTTACAGTATAGTTTGCTGCATTACTAGATTTTTCTTAGTTTAGTTAACAGCTATCACCTCACAGTTACAGAAATTTTTTTCTTGTGATGAAACTTTTAAGATCTATTCTCTTAGCAACTTTCAAATGTATGATACAGTATTGTTAACTATAGTCACCATGCTGTACCTTCTATCTCCAGAACTAACGCATCTTATAATTGTAAGTCTTTGGATTGCCTTCTGTCTAGATTTTTCTAATTTTAATAATCTCTGCACTCCTGGAATAACTCTGGTCTTTCTGTACCTCAAGAGTTTGAGCTTCTCTATTTCTCAGGCCATATTTTAGAGATATAATTACGATTTAATCTATACACGTTTGCCTACTTGGAGATTTCCAGGCTGGGTTGTCCCAAGGGCTATGGCAGCCTGTAGATTAGCTTCTCTGGGTCAAATATCTAGTTCTGTTTCATTCATCTCTGCTGGGTGGTTGGGTGGATACATGAATGTGGTATGATAGAAAATAAGAGCCTGGCTATTTTTGGGGATGTATGTCTTGCATGTGCTGCAATGGTCTAGTTATTCGTACATGTATCTTATGACAGTGTCTCCATTTCTATGAATAATGTGATAATATTTTTAACAGTACCTTTGTCCTCCTGCTAGTAAACCAGGTGGAAACTTATTCCATTCTGACATGTCATGTTTTAATGGTCCAGTGGTCCACACTGGAGCCAGTACAGCCTAATGGTTAAATATGCAGGCTTGGGGTTTCATAGACTTGGCGGTGCCTCTTACTGTTCCTGTCTCAGGCACATTTCTGAATCCTGTGCCTTAGTTGGTTGACTATAAAATGGGGATAATAATTTTTTAATTGACAAGGCTGTTGAAAAAAGAACTCAAGAATTACATATAGGTAATATTTAACACAATGCCAGGCACTTAGGAAATTTTCAATGAAAGGTAGCTATTATTTATCTTATTTTCGTTCCTTAGTCTTCAGACCAATGCATATGATGTTTCTGCATGCCTAACATACCTAGAATCCCTACTCACCCTTCAGATCTTAACTTAGATACTATACCTTCTCAAGATGGTCTTTCCTGACACTCTGGACTAACTCACGGCACTCTGCTCCTTTCCATCATAGCACGCCTCTCAGGTTGTAATCACACCACATGTGTGGGATTTTCTAATTAACTTGGGCCTCTTCTACCAGACTATAAACTCTGTGGGAGCAAGAACCATGTCTATTTCTGCTCACCCTTACATTCCCTTCCTGTATGCTCGGCACATAGGAAGCAGCCAATAAAAGTAAACCATTATTACTATCCTTATTCCTTTAGTTGTTATTGAACCAGAGGACGTAGAATCCACCCCACTCCCTGTACAATGGTGGAAACCAAAGCCCAGGGAGGTGAGGTGGCCTTTCCAAAGGCAACCAGTATACTGCAATCAATACAACAATGTCGGGTGGTGACAGAGTCCTATGTCTTGACCTTATCAGGTACACAAAGACAGGAGTTCAGTTTCATTGATACCATGAGAGACGGTGTTGGGGGATAGTAATGCGTTTTCACAATGGGGGTTCAGAAGACCCTCTGAGGGGTCATCAGAAATCTAAAGTTAGAAGTAAAGCCCCACAGGAAGGGTCCTCAAGTATCAGTGGGGCGCCTAGCATGGCTCAGACTGCGTATGCCAACTGCCTGCCTGGGCTTCTCTGGTGGTTCTTATTAGGTGGCCACATGTGCAGTGGCTTGGACTTAGGGGAACTTAATGGAGGTGTTTGGCCTCTGGTACACAAGTGGTTCCTATTCTAGAGTCCTGGTGTTTGGTTTTAGAATGCGCTGAGTGGCAGCCAAGCCAAGATTAGTTGCATCCCCTGGCTCCCGGTTCAGTGGCTTTCTTTTTCCACTACATCAGTCTGACCCTTTTAATAACCTTGTGCCCGATGTGGGGGTAAACCCATGACCCAAAGATTAAGTGTCTCAGGCTCTACAAGTGAGCCTGGCAAGCAACAAAGGCTGTAGTACTTCCTTCCTTTCCCTGCACCCTACCTGCCCACATTTAAGATATCAATTTCCCTTTACTCTTTCACATACTTGACCAAGTCTGGCTGGGACTCTGTCTCCTCTCATCTGCAGCGTCCTGTATTCTGTTTTCTTCTGAAGTGTCAACTATCATTTTCTAGATAATCAGATGCTATTTATTGAGTTCCCCAGGGAGCATGGCTGTGAGCTTGATCCTGGACCCTGCAGTGGTCCCGTCTGGGATGGGATCCTCATCACCTAAAAATACGTAAGCAGGTCTATAAATATCCATGGCCATGAACTCTGGGAGCTCACAAGAGCTCCATTCCTGTGCTAGCATGAACATAAAATACCATGCACCTCAGTGTAAAGCACTCTGGCCCAGTGATGGTTCTCACAGAGGTCTGGACAGTTTATGTTGTGGCAGACCAAATGTGACACATATCTGAAAATATCCATGTTCCCAGAGAGATGAAATTAAACACAATGGAGTAGGTTCACTTAGTGCTTTAGTAGGAAGCTACTTCCAAATTCATCCAAGTTTCCGAGATCTCTTTAAGTGGGTGAGGGTTTTTTGACTTAAGGTGCATTAATTCTCTATGTGTAAAGATTTTGTGTGTAAGTGCACATGTGTATATTTCTGGAAAAAGGGTTCAGTGTCCCTCATCTGATTCTTAATGGGATCAGTGTCACAAAAAGGTAAGACTCGTTGAACTAGACCATGGCCGGTCAACATGCCATGCATGCTGGGCTGCACTGAAAAATCATTCCACTGGAAGAAAATGAAGAAACACCCAAATGCTCTAATATTTCCTAATCTTACATTCTGGAGATAAAAGAGATACTAATTCATTTATTCATTTTTTTCTTCTGGACTAGGGAGTCAGTCCAGTCTTTCTAATTTCACATAGGGTTTTCACATTATGTCTTCAAGAGGTAGACTTAGATTTGTCCCTGCTATTTCTCAGTTTAGACTGAGACAATGTTGGAGACATATTTTCCCCTCTGGTAATCTCTCTGACTCTTTGGTCCTGTAAATCCCACTCTTGGCCTTACCCCATTCTCCCTACTGTGTTTGGCATTTCTGAGATTCATTCACTGGCTGGCCCTTTAACAGTTGGCTCTGCCATTGGGTGAAGCTCCGCTTTTTTTCCTGATATTGTCATTGTTTAAATCAAAATAATGCATGACTTTCCAGATTGAATACAATAAGTGCAAAACGATGCAGACTAAATTAAAAATCAATTCATAGTACTGTAAGAGTTAAGGCAAACATGCGTCTTCTGTTCTGCTCTTCTCCACTTCTGACTCTCATTCCTTAGAAGCAATAATCCTTAATGTTTTTATTGGCTTCTTCGGCTGTTTCTCTCCTGTGTTAGCATGGACATATTTGTAAAGTAGCTTACGTGCATTGCTATTTTTGATATTAAAAATTTTGATATTATCTCTTGATTTTCTAAAATAGAAAAAGACTTCACTCCTTTACACACTCTACCAGTACTTCCTTTTCATTTTACCCTCCCAACATTTTATAACAAAGTTTTAGGTAAAGGTATATTCACAAAATAAAATTTGAAGAAACGCTCCCCACCCAAGTTTTTAGTATTATTATGGCCGTATGTATTTGTATTTATAAAAGAACCATGTAGTGTTCTATGATTACATTTTGTTTCCTGTGTAGCTTTTTGTTTTCTCTGGAGTCAATAATTTATTTCCTTGGTCTTTTATTTGCTTCCATGTAATTCACACTATTTCATTCTCATTCCCTCAGTTAAAATTTTTAGATAATGATATTAGTGTTTTGTTTTTAGCCCTTTGTTTTCCTGCCCCAGTTGAAAGTAATTGTTTGCTTCAATAGCAACCTTCAGTTCTCTCTTGTGTTGAATCCTCTTTTTCATGTATATAAAATCTCCTTTGTTGAAATTTTACCTTAGTTTTGAAGGACAAAGAGGGTATGAGTGGAAAATCTTTTGAGATTTTGCATATCAGAAAACATTTTATTTTTGTATTTAATTGATTATTTAGTTGGGTATAAAATTTTAGTTTGAAGATTATTTTCCTTCAAAATTTTGATGTCATTGCTATATTGTTTTGTAGCTTTTGGTGTTACCATTCTGACTATTTATCTTTTTCATGGTACTTTTATTTTATCTATTTCTAGAAGCCTTTACTATTTTCTCCGTATTTTTAATTGTTTCAGTCAGGGTCTAGCCAGAAAAATAGAGTCTACACCAGGTAATTCAATAGAAAAAATTTAATAGGAGAAACTAACGTTAAGGTATAGGAAGAGCTGAAATGACAAATAGAAGAGTAAGGCAAGCCAGAGATTAGCTACAGCAAAAAGCCATTACCACTTCTAGAGTCAGAAGGACCAGGGGAGAGATAGTTTTACCAGGACGCAAAAGTTAGGGCTGCTCATGGTAGTAGAAGCACAGAAGAAACGTGACCTCTGCCAGAGATGAGAAAGAGATAAAGGGAGAAAGAAATAGAGGGAAAGATATCCTGGCCTTTTTCTTTTTCCTGGCTCTTCCACCAGTGATTCTTGTTGGCTGAACCAACCAAGTCAGCTAATGGGGAAATGCAACCTAGAAGAATCACCCTCCTATGATATAGAGCAGAGCAAAGCACATGTAGGGAGGAGAATGAATTGGAGATCAAGTAGGCAGACAATTGGCTCACTGTTGTTCTGAAATTTCATGATGATGTGTCTTGATGTGGGTCTTTTTAAATCTTTGTGCTGGGCACTTTGTTTACTCTTTCTGGAAATTTTGAAGTTGAATGTTTGTTCTCCTTAGTCAATTCTTTAATTTTCTCTTGTTTTCCAACTCTGCCTTTTTCTTCTACTTCCTGAGACATTGCCTCAACTTTATCTTCCAACCTACTGAATTTAAAATTTCTGCTATCATTTTTTAATTTCCAAGAGCCCCTTTTGTTCTCTGAGTGCCTCTCTTTTTAAAAAAATAACACCCTGACCTTGTTTTCCGGATGCAATATCTTATTTTTTTTCTGAGTATACCCTTTCATCAGTTCTAGAACAAACTTCTTTCACATTTCAACTTATCTAAAGTCAGGATTCACTTTATAAGTGGTAGGCTGTCATAATTTTTCTAAGTGCATGTAAAACAAAATGCTTATTATAGTTGCTGGTACCTAATATTTATTGAGATAACGTTATTTTCTTTCACTTCCTGTATTGCCTATTTCTTTCAAGTTTTTTTTTAAAGTAATAATTTTGATTTCTCTTTCATATTACATACTTTTCTTAAACTGTTGGTAATCCTTAGCTGTCTGTTTATATTTAAGATGTGAGCCATTAAAGAGCTCTTGAGAATGTCTGTGTGTATGGGAATTTGCTTGGTGTTAGACTTTATTGTAGGGTAATAAGGTGTCAAGCTAGCTTTTTCGAAGGGTTATCCTAAATATGATTATCTGGAGGTTATTTCTCTTAGACTGGTCAGTTTCACTAAAGGATTATTTTCCAACTCCCCTTCTTGAGAATCATAAGGCTGCCCTATATTCTGGGAGCCCAGGGACAGGCAGTCTCACCTTTAGGACTTTTCAGTTGAATCTTAATTTTCAGTTTCATGCTTTACCCAATCTCCAGCTGTGCCTGGCACCTGCCCATTCAGATCTTCTTTTTTTTTTTTTTTTAATTAATTTTATTGGGGTGACAATTGTTAGTAAATTTACATAGATTTCAGGTGTACAATTCTGTATTACATCGTCTATAAATCCCATTGTGTGTTCACCACCCAGAGTCAGTTCTCCTTCCATCACCATATATTTGATCCCCTTTACCCTCATCACCCACCCCCCACCCCCTTACCCTCTGGTAACCACTAAATTATTGTCTGTGTCTATGAGTTTTTGTTTCTCATTTGTTTGTCTTGTTCTTTTTGGTTTATATACCACATATCAGTGAAATCATAGGGTTCTCTGCTTTTTCTGTCTGACTTGTTTCACTTAGCATTATTCTCTCGAGATCCATCCATGTTGTCACAAATGCTCCTATATCATCTTTCCTTAACGCCGAATAGTATTCCATTGTGTATATGTACCACAACTTCTTTATCCATTCATCTATCGAAGGACATTTTGGTTGTTTCCATGTCTTGGCCACCGTAAACAAAGCTGCAATGAACATTGGCGTACACGTGTCTCTATAGAGAAATGCTTTTATATTTTTGGGGTAGATACCCAGGAGAGCGATTGCTGGGTCATATGGTAATTCTATTCGTAATTTCTTGAGGAACCTCCACACTGCCTTCCATAGTGGCTGCACCAGTCTGCATTCCCACCAACAGTGTATGAGAGTTCCTTTTTCTCCACAGCCTCTCCAACACTTGTTACTATTTGTTTTGTTGATGAAAGCCATTCTGACTGGGGTGAGGTGATATCTCATTGTGGTTTTCATTTGCATTTCTCTGATGATTAGCGATGTTGAGCATTTTTTCATATGTCTATTTGCCATTTGTATATCCTCTTTGGAGAAATGTCTCTTCAGGTCCTCTGTCCATTTTTCAATTGGGTTGTTTGTTTTTTTGTTGTTGAGTTTCATGAGTTCCTTGTATATTTTGGATATTAGCCCCTTATCAGAGGAACTGTTTGCGAAAATCTTCTCCCATTCAGTTGGTTGCCTCATTATTTTGTCAGTAGTTTCTTTTGCTGTGCAGAAGCTTTTCAGTTTCATATAATCCCAGATCTTCTTTATGTCAACATATTCAGACAATAAGTTTGTGTTCTGCCTGGATGGGAAGGGGCAGTTTCCTCTCTGTGTAAGGTTTGGGAGTAGAGGTGTATTTAAGTGCTCTTTATATAGACTTTCAACTAATCCTACTATTTGCACCGTTCCTCTCCTCCCAACCTCCAGAGGTAAGTAGTATGTCCAATTTTAGAGCCTCTGGACTGGAATTCTTTGCTTCTTGCTGGAGTTCTCTGCCATGCTCCTGTGAACACTTTGGTTTAAGTTTCTCAGGTCTATTGAGTCAGTTACTCCTTTCCAACTTCCAAAATTTGTTGACTTTTCTCATTACTGTTTCCATACATCCTACAAGTTGATGTGTGCTTTCAACTTGTAAGTTTACACATTAAAAAAGTTCATTTATTGTCATTTTACTGGCGATTTTGGAGACAATATGGGTTTTTAAAATTATGTTAAATTTATTGGGGATAATATTGATTTATACATTACATAAGTTTCAAGTTTACAAATGTATAACACATCATCTGCATCACCCAAAGTCTAATCTCCTTCCATCACCATATGTTTGACCCCTTTTTCCCTCTTCTACCACCCCTTCTCACCCCTTACCCTCTGGTAACCACTAAACTGTTATCTGTGTCTATGAGTTTTTATTTGTCTGTTTGTTGTCTTCTGTTTTATATCCCACATATGAATGAGATCATATGGTTCTTGTCTTTTTCTCTGACTTACTTGTTTAGCCTGATAATCTCAAGATCCATCCATGTTGTCACAAAGGGCAGTATTTCATCCTTTCTTATGGCCGAGTAGCAGGGAGTGTGTGTTTAAATGGATGTAGTTCACTAGAAGTCTCTCTGGATTGTTGAATCTGAATACCATGGGTGTGTTCAGAGATGGTGGTGCCATCTTTTTTTTTTCGGATGGGGAGGAGGGTAATCTTGTTATGTTCAAAGCAAGAAAGGAAGAGGGAAAGAGAGTATGTGTTTGAGAGAGGGAGGCCAGCATGTTTCTTTTGGTCCAGAATGCTTTCACTCTTTCAGAAATTCCCATTTGGTTATAATTTCCCTATTTTTTCTTGATTTACTAGCTCAGTGTTTACCTTTTTTTACCCTCCCAGACACACCTAACTTCTGTGCTTCTTTAAAAGCAATTATACAGAAGCAACATACGTTAACAACAATACATACTCACTAAAAAAGGGGTTGTTCTTTTTACAGGTGTGCCATACTGGTGTATGAGGACTTTATTTTACTTTATGTCCAGGGCTAAACTGTTTCCTCTAATATAGCTCTTATGCTACTTCCATTTGAAAAAGGAACGTATATAGGAATATCATCTAGGAATCATGTTGCCAGGGTAAGTAGAAGTTCAGGTTTTAAAGTGAATTTTTAAAAAGCCAAAGTGACTCAGTTTTAAGGTTAAAAAATGGGAAATTTACATAAAAATAATTGGACCTGTTTGTGTCTGAGCCAGTTATTTGTAATTTATCACAATGCAGGGGTAGAAATTTTATACCCTTTCTAGAATCTATTAGAAATCTTTTATTGTATAACAAAATACTTCAGAAAAAACGTTGAAAAACATTTGAAGACATAAACTTGTTAGGAGAGTTCCAATGTGGGGTTCAGTTATCTTCCATGCAACCTTCCATAGCAGAGACGATTTTTCTTGACTAGGCCACTCCCCAGTTATCTCCAAAGGTTGCAGGCAGTGTCATTCCAGAGCCAAAGGCAATCCAGCTGGAAAGGAGCTGAAGTAGAGAAGGCAGAGCTCCTGGTTCTTGACTAGGTAGTGCAGTGGACTTGGGTTGATAAGGCCCTTGGCAGGGTCCCTTTAATCTTGGGGCTTCCTCTGTTGTAAAACCCAAATTTGGGCCACCACCTCAAGGGACTTTCCTGTTCCCAGGTTTCTGTTATTACATGTTAAAAGTGTTTTCTAATTTTAATCTTAATTTAGAAGCTGCATTTTCATTGTCATTATCTGGGTATGGACTTCACTTATCCTTTACTGAAAGATCACAGAGAAACAATCATCACCACCCATCACCATTTTAGGAGAATCTTATTACCATAAGGTATTCTGCTGCTTGTAGCATTGTATCAGAAAAATCTCTTGGAAATTTTCATTACTGCACCTTTAAAACACAAAGGACCAACTTTTCTTCAGCTTCAAACTGGTCACCATTCTATGGCATGTAATTGTTTGTATACACAAAACACCTTTGTGTACACAAATTAAGTTATTGCAATGGACTGTGTCTAATTTGTGTTTGCAAGGATACAGCTGCAAGTGTAGTTTTACACACACAAACTCAGAGCTTAGTTTCTAAGAGTGGATCACAAGCATTTTTTTTAGTATTTCTCCAATTAATCTCAGAGATGGGTTTTTGATGTTATTGTTAAAGAAAAATGTTTTAGTTATAAAGAGTGTGTGGAGTCCATTTTTTAAAAAATGAAATAATGCTGCATCCTTAGTACTTTAGCTTTCTGTTCCACACTTCTTAATGCGATCTCTGTTCTTGACTTGGGGTAGAATTTGGTAAATGCTGTTTTTATTTCTAACCAGGTATTCTGAGCAGGGGGTGATTTTATAACCTTGGATATTTGCTCTTTTGAGGTTAGCGGGCCACCCATAGCTTGTTTTTTCTCCTATTTAAAAGCTGAAAATTTAACTAATTAAACAAATATTCCGGCAGTGTTCTAAGCACAGCCGTATTGTCACGGAGGTGGGATGTATTTGGTCATTCCTTCTCTCCCAGGTCTCCCTCTGACACTAAATGTGAAACGGGAGCCTGGGGAACAGGGATTTATCTAGCCAAGGCATTTAAACAGAGACAGGATTTAATAAATCATTGTTTAGATAGGCCAGACATTACAGTTTGGAAAGTCCAAAATGCTGAAAAACAACACTTTCATTTTCTTCAATGAGGGGAAGGCCCAGCAGTAAAGCTGTCTAAACCAGCTTGTGTTTGACACTGGTTTTGCACAGAAGCAGTGTGGGAGATGACATCAATTGATACGTTATCAGATCATCAATAAAATCTTGGCCAGACACTTCGCTCTCTCTTGTCTTACAGAATATCATTTAATTGGAACTGTACATTCTTACTGAAATTTTAAAAAGTTCGCTGTTTAGTATAACTAATGAAAGAGAAAGAATGCAGCGGATAAAGGCCATATTTGCCCTCTTCTGGTGAAATTGTGTTCACGCAGGCTTTTGTGTCTGCCAGAGCTGCATTAAAATAGAATGAGACACCCCCCTCCATCAACCCCCACCCCCACCCCCAACTTTGCCCTCATCCCTTTTCTTTAAAGTCAGCCAGGGAATAATTTGTCCGAATGAAAAGGCCTTTTCAGGCACTGGAGAGCTTTGCTAATTGTATTTGAAAGAATAAAAGCAAACCACAAGTTGGTGGTTAACAACAGAAAAATAATGAGTTCACATGCCAACATATTAATAAGATTAGTTTTATTAGGAAAATGTAATCAGGTGGGACTGGGCACTGCAAGAGGAATGGCTTATTAAAAGCCATTGTTTTTTTCTAGCTAAAGAAGTATCAGTTGGCTTTCAAAACACATTTAAATTTTTTGAAATAATAGAGAAAATTGCTTTAAAATCGTTTTTTCCTGTAACTTTTAAATAGCTTTGGTTGTGCAAATAAGAATATTAAAAAAAAAAAAAACTTGGGAATCTCCTGATTAAAGTATTCTCTGTTTGATTGTAAATAAGTATCCATTTACTAGTGATTTATTAATTGCAAAAATGTATTGAACTGTATAATCTGAAAATGTTCAAGGAAGAATCCCAGTACGTATGAAAAATGACTTTTCCAAACAATAGGCTTCATTTTGACCTTTCAAAAGACAATCACTATGGGTTTACTTTTTTTTTCTATTATGTGTGGTGATGTAATTTCAGTTAGAAAGATGTTTTGCAATAACGGCGACAATATACTCAAACATGCATGACTAAAATAACAATGCAGTGTGGAAATACTTTTCACAATTGAAAGACTAGGCTGTTCTCCCCCCCCCCCCCCATATTGTCACTGCACGGAATAGAAGGGCATTTCAGCACATTTGGCCAAATTCTTCACAATGGAAGCACAAATTAAATTCTGTTTTAGAATAGTCGGATCACTTAAAATAAGGACGCAGACACATTACCAGTTCAGCCCTCAGAAAGAACATGCATCAGCTCTAACAATTATACCCATTAGTGTAAGTGAGGAAGCACAGGGCAAAATTATACAGGATGAAAGCTCAGATTTCTGTTTTTGCAGTTCTTCCGTCTTCCAATGCCTCTGTGCTCCTGGGGCCTCAGGGTCTCAGCACCCCTCTTTCTCCTTGGTGAGGAACTCATGTACACAAAGCTACTGGGTGTTCAGTAGATGGGCTTTATCAGAATATTGCATGTAAAGGAGGAACCTAGAAAAGGAAGGCGTAAAGTAAACAAATCTAAAGGTGGTATTTTGCTGTCAGGTGGAGGAGATGAGAGCCAGGATTTGACTCTTTCTACCAGTGAGCTCTGCTCAGGAAACAACAGTTCTTTAGTCCGGCCACGCCATGGTGAGAGCAGCGTGGTACTTTCGGAGCTTAAACTCCCTGATATGAAACTTTGCATTTTACTAATAGAGCAGCAACAAAAGGACTCCGCATTTCATGTAATTTGACAGGAACCAGACGGGAATGACTGTGTGTTCAGCCTTCCAGCTTGGATGAAGGGAGGCAGACAGGCCCCTGCCAGCTTTCTTGGCCATTGCACTAACAGAGGACTCTGGTGTTTGATGCTGACAGCAGCCACAGGTTTTTAAAGTTTTAGGGCAGAGTTCTGGTGCATAAGGCCTGGCCATTGATGCTGCTATCCGTGTGGGTGGATGTGGCAGAGGAGCCCCAGGTCGTGGTTCAATAAATATTAATTGATGGGCATTAAAACAATCGATGACCCCAGGGCATGCCACCTTGAGTGCCAGAGACTTTAATCTGTGAAATGGAGAAAACCACACTGAGTTGCTCTTGGAAGTTATGAAAGATGATTGTAAAGGGTTTTATAAGCTTAAGCGCTGGGAGTGATAGTGTCCAAAGAAAACAGCCCCAGCAGCCGAGAGCAGAACATCCCACGGCCCTGCAAGCTGTGTACAGTAGCGGCTTTCAATGACATCCTTTCTGGGCTCTAGCCAGTTGTTAAAAGAGAGAAACTAGAATTATATTTGGTTGGGGACTCAACCCCTTTCCCAGTTATGAAATTTGAAAGTAGCTCATACTGTAGGAAATTATTTTGGATTAGCCTTTATCTTCTGATATTTTTCCCTCTCCCTGCAATGAGTTTGCTTCATTTTGTAAAGTTCTCACTTCCACAGGCTGTGACTTGGAGGTACTGTGTTTCCCCGAAAATAAGACCTAGCTGGACCATTAGCTTTAAATGATCTTATTTTACTATAAGACATAGTCTTATATAACATAACATAACATAATATAATAATATAATACCTGGTCTTATATTAATGTTTGCTCCAAAACACACATTAGAGCTGATTGTCCAGCTAGGTCTTAGTTTCGGGGAAACACAGTAGGGAGGAGGTAAGCAGATGATTTTTTTTTTTTTTTGGTATAATAAACAATTCGACAATTGACCTAAATTTGGGGACCTGTATTTAATATTTCCTTTACTCAGTTATCTCTATGTGGGGTAATTACTAAATCACTGAAGTTAGATAGTTGTGTTTCTACCCTATCATAAAGATCTTAAAGAGATTTATTAGTAAGTAGTCCTGTGTCAGAGTGGCATCCCAGTTTGCCCACAAATTACATTTATTTCAACGTTAGTCCATTTTTCCTTTTCTGTCCTCAGCAGTGACATATTTATGGTAACCATATGTCCAAGAATTTCTTGGGTAGAAGAGATATCAGACACAGTTCATATGCCCTCTAGGGGCACATGTATTTTTGTTGACCATCCGTGTATTGCCTCGCATACAGTTAAGCCTGCAGGTGGTTATTGATTGAGTGTGTATGCATACCAATGTGAACTTACCAAGTTCTTCCTTTGGGCAAGGCACTGTGCCAAGTTCTGTGAGGCTAGTTCAGCACCTGTGTGGGTGGCTGTGAGAAGGGAATGGTACAGATGAGCTTCCCGAGTGAGGCAAATACAGGGAATCCAAGCTTCAAAGTAGGACTGTGTTAGACACATTTAGGGACTAGTGAGCAAAACAACCTAGCTTGAACGGAGGGATTTTGTAGAGGAGTAGTTTGGAAAGATCCCTCTCTTTTTTGAAATTTGCCCCTCCCTTGGCTGCCAAGACATCACCGTCTCCAAGTTCTCTGCCTACATTGCAATCCTTCCTAGTTTTCTTTCATGACTCCTCTTTTCCACTTGCTCCACAAATATTAGTGTTTCCCAAGGTTCTTCCCTTGGCCCTTTTCTCTCTAAACACTACTTCTGGGCAGCACATCCACTAGCCTGGGTGGGATGTTCATCTCTGTGTGGATAACACCTACATTTATATCTCTAACTGCAACCTCTCTCTGAGGGGCAGGCCCTGCTTTCAATTTCCTCCTG
Organism: Rhinolophus hipposideros; assembly: GCF_964194185.1. Taxonomy (NCBI): domain Eukaryota; kingdom Metazoa; phylum Chordata; class Mammalia; order Chiroptera; family Rhinolophidae; genus Rhinolophus; species Rhinolophus hipposideros. Next base: position 79,341,198 of record NC_138053.1, on the reverse strand, counting down.
GCACCTCTTCCTGAATAACTCTGTGTCTACCTGCCCCATCCTTCCATTGGCACCTGCTCCATTCTGAGCTCTGCTGGACTAAGCATAGCGGGGAGTCAAGGAGGATGGAAGTTTGAGTTCCAAGAATTTGTTCTGCATACAGAAGGAAGCAGGAAGTGGGAAACTGCAGCCAAAGAGGTTTTCAAGGATTGTGGAAGTAGAGCAGTTCCAGGAGGTAATGATAAGGTGTAGGGTCTTGATACTCCAAGGGTGGTCTAGGGATCAGCCACATCAGCATCACCAGGGAAACTGTAGAAATGAGCAGTCTTAGCCCCCCACGCCTCAGACCTACTGAATCAGAATCTGCATGTGAATAAGCTACCCAGGTGAGCTGTATGCTTATTAAAGAAGGAGAAGCATTGGTTTAGTGTATATGCGTGCGCGTGAGTCGATAAAACTGAGTGGAGATGAAATTCATCAAATAATAGGGGTCAGGGAACCAAGAGTGTTGAATGAATGAATAATGCACAGGGACACTGAAACAGCCCAGTTTGGATGCAATAACGTGGGTGGAGAGAAAGAATGTGAGCTGACTGCCAACCTCCTTAATGAATTCATTATGCCCTGGGTTTGCGGGAGAGTCCTTGCATCAGATGACAGTGACATTTGACAAAGGATTTTTGACATTTTAGTTCTTTGAGAACAGAGATTCTGATTAGGATTTTTCCATATCTCAGCTCTTAAAAAAAGTGTAGCAGATCCTTAAATAATGATGGATTGACTTTATGTGCTGTGAAATAAAGAAATAAAGCCTTTCCTTCCCCCACTGCCTTTATGTCAATTTGTACATTAAAAACAATTTTATTGGGGAATATTGGGGAACAGTGTGTTTTTCCAGGACCCATCAGCTCCAAGTCAAGTCGTCGTTTTTTTTCAATCTACTGGCCCATGTGGGAATTGCGGCGTCTTGGGTGTTATGAGCACTGTGCTCTAACCACCTGAGCCAACTGGCCTCCCTATACATTTTTTTTTAAAAGCAATTCTGGAGCTGACTCTAACAATCTAGTATTTAATATTATCTCTTTCTCTCCCTTGATCCTATTGTCCTGCCAGTTACTTAAAAATGTGTTTGCTAGGGCAGACTTTCTCACTCTTTTTTTCTCCCTCCTGAAATGTAATACCTTAGAATCTTATACATGTCAGAGAAGTCATAGTAAATCTTTGACAGCTGTTATCCTTGGTGCTTTATTCCTGGGTGTGAGTTTGGTCTTTACGGAGTTGCCTTGCTTGATAAACAAATTAACACTGATGATGAAGGTGCTGGTTTGGGGTCAGGAGATCTGAGTTCCACTTGCAGCTCTGACCTTACTATCTGTGCAACACTGAGTGAATCAGTTAACTGTTGTGGGCTTCATTTCTCATTTACACAATATGCTGGTCGGACTTTATGAGTTCTAAATTCTTTTCATGTTGTGAACTTTTGTGATTTTGTAGTTCTTTTAGGCTGTTATGAATGCCTATGAGGTTAAAATAATGCATCTCCCTAAGATATGTACCCAGTGGTCTCTCTTGTGTTGTGGCCAATATATTTATTACGCTCTACCTTTCAAAATATTGGGACTATCTCCAGGATAGTCCTGATACATCTCATCTGCATCTAGCATGCTCTGCATAGTTTTGGGAACTTTCTCAACAGAAACAAGTCTCCTCATATTAGTAGAGTATGTTAGCCCTAAACATTTAAAAAAGAAATACAGTATCTTTTAATTGCCCAAGGGACTGAAACACTTTTCTCATGAAATGGACTTAAAAAGATCCGTCTTTTCAAAATGTGTAATAAGATGTAGCATGATCCAATATTGTGAAAACTATGGGGGCATTTCTTGAAATTTGAAGACTTAACTGAATTCTCAAACCGTAGACCTGAAGGGATACTTTTGTGATAATTACAAGGAATGGCTACTCTTCCTGGTAGTTAGTAAGCATATGAAACTCATTACTTGCATAGTTTCCAAAGGCTGTCTTAAAATGGGTTCCAGAATGAGTTAGATCAGTTCATTCCGATGGATCCCAAATGGGATTGAGAGTGCGTTGATCATTTAGTGTGTTGCCCTATTTCTTTAGGTTGATATTTGAAATCTTTTAATGTCTTTTTTTTAAAAAAGTCTTTATAGAGTATTGTTTTAAAATTAAAGAAAAGGTTAGCCAAGACATGGAAACAACCAAAATGTCCTTCGATAGATGAATGGATATAGAAGTTGTGGTACATATACACAATGGAATACTATTCGGCAGTAAGGAAAGATGATATAGGAGCATTTGTGACAACATGGATGGATCTCGAGAGAATAATGCTAAGTGAAATAAGTCAGACAGAAAAAGCAGAGAACCCTATGATTTCACTGATATGTGGTATATAAACTGAAAACAACAAAAGAACAAGACAAACAAATGAGAAACAAAAACTCATAGACACAGACAATAGGTTAGTAGTTAACAGTGGGTAAGGGGGGTGTGGGGTGGTAGATGAGGGTAAAGGGGATCAAATATATGGTGATGGAAGGAGAACTGACTCTGGGTGGTGAACACACAATGGGATTTCTAGATGATGTAATACAGAATTGTACACCTGAAATCTATGTAACTTTACTAACAATTGTCATCCCAATAAACTTTAATTAAAAATAATTGGTTAAATGATAGAAAACACAACTAGACTTAACAAAACAGGAATGTTGACCATGTTATGAAGTATTTTCATGTTTTAATAGCACTGACTGTGGAAAGGTTTCCACAATTTTTCAGGCTTTGGTTATTCATTTGGGGGAATTGATTAATAAAGAAAACTTTTTCTTATGGGGAATTTTAAATTTATACAAAAATAGAGAGTGCGGTACAGTGGAACTCTGTATCCCCATCACTCAGCTTCAACAATTATCAACTCAGTCGGCTTTCATCTATAACCTTTTTCCCACCCTTACCCTAGCCCGATAATTTTGAAGCAAATCCAAGGCAAATCCATTTCATCTGTAAATATTTTTGTATGTATCTAAAAGTTAAGGCTTTTTATTATTTTATTAAAATAGAATTTATGTACAGTGAAATCCACAGCTTAATTGTACAACTTGGTCAACTTTGAGAAATGTGTATGTCCATGAACTACCACTCCAATCAAGATAAATTCTGATACAGTTCCCTTATGTCCCTTTCTAGTCAATTCCCACCCCAGTAAGCCACCACTTTTCTTTTCCCCCAACTTTATTGAGTTATAATTAACAAATAAAATTGTGAAAATTTAAGATGTACAATATAATGATTTGTCACACATATATGTTGTGAAATGATTACCACAATAAAGTTAGTTAACACATTCATCACCTCATATAGTTACTTTTTTTTTTTGGTGGTGGTGAGAACATTTAAGATTTACTGTCTTAGCAAATTTTAAGTGTACAGTACAGTATTGTTAACTATAGTCACCATGCTGTACATTAGATCCCCAGAATTTATTCATCTTATAACTGAAAGTTTATACCCATTTATCAACGTCTCTCCGTTTCCCTACACTCTGGCCCCTGGCAACCACCATTCAACTCTCTGTTTCTATGAACTTGACTTTTTTAGATTCCACATAAGTGAGATCATACAGGTATTTGTCTTTCTCTGACTTATTTTACTTAGCATAATGTCCACCAGATTCATCCATGTTGTCTCAACTGGCAGGATTTCTTTCTTTTTCATGGCTGGATAATATTCCATTGCATATTTCTTTATCCATCCATTCATCTGTCGATGGACACGGTGGTTTCCATGTCTTGGCCATTTCAGATAATGCTGCAGTGAACGTGAAGTGTTGATATCTCTTTGAGATATTGGTTACATTTCCTTTAGATATATACCCAGAAGTGGGACTACTGGATCATATAGTAATTCTATTTTTAATTTTTTGAGGAAGTTCCATGCTGTTTTTCCATAAAGGCCATAACATTTTACATTCCCACCAGCAGTGCACAAGGTTTCCTTTCTCTCCACATCCTCACCGACACTTATCTTTTTTTTTTTTTAATATAATAGCCATCCTAACAGTTGTGAAGTGATATCTCACTGTGGTTTTGACTTACATTTCCCTGATGATTAGTGATGTTGAGCATCTTTTTATGTACATGTTGGCCATCTGTATGTCCTCTTTGGAAAAAATGTCTATTCAGGTCCTTTGTTCATTTTGTTAATTAGGTTGTTGGCTTTTTTTGCTATTGAGTTTTATGAATTCCTTATATATTTTGAATATATCAGATACAAGGTTTGCAAATATTCTCTCCCATTTCATAAGTTAGCTTTTCACTTTGTTGATGCTTCCATTATGTGCAGACACTTTTTAGTTTGATGTAATCTTATTTGTTTATTTTTGCTTTTGTTGCTTTGTGCTTTTAGTGCTATGTCCAAAAAATCATTGCCACGACCAAGGTCAAGGAGCTTTTCCTCTGTGTTTCCTTCTAGTAGATTTAGGTTATCCGGTGTTTTATTTATTTAAGTCTTTTATCCATTTTGAGTTAATTTTTTGTGAGTGATAGGGTCCAATTTCATTCTTTTGCATGTGGATAGCCAGTTTTCCCAGCACCATTTGTTGAAAAGACTATCCTTTCTCCATTGTGTATTTTGGGCTCCCTTGTCAAAGATTAGTTGACCATATATGTATGGGTTTATTTCTGGGCTCTTGATTCTGGTCTATTGGTCTGTTTACCTGTTTTTATGCCAGTATCATACTGTTTCAATTACTATAGCTTTGTAATATAGTTTGAAATCAGGAAGTATGATGCCTTCAACTTTGTTCTTTTTCAAGATTGATTTGGCTATTTGGGGTCTTTTGCCATTCCATACAAATTTTAGGATTTTTTGGTCTGTTCTGTGAGAAATGTCATTGGTATACTGATAAGGATTGCATTGAATCTGTAGATTTTTTTTGGTAGTATGGGTATTTTAACAATATTAATTCTCATCCAAGAGCATGGGATATCTTTTCCTTTCATTTGTGTCTTCTTCAGTTTCTTTTATGAGTATCTTATAGTTTTCAATACAGATCTTTCAGTATAGATATGAAAACTATACTAGTATAGTTTTCAGTACAGATCTTTCACCTCTTTGGTTAAATTTATTCCTAGCTATTTTATTGTTTTTGATGTAACCACTCTTCTTATTTCTATTAGCACGCATTTGTTTTGCCCATTCTTGAGTTCATATAGTGCATTACTGAGTGAGCAGAATCATGCAGCATATATTCTCGTGTCTGGCTTCTTTCATTCTATGTACTGCTTTTGAGATTTTTGCATGGTATTGAATGCATTAATATTCATTCTTCTTCTTTTTTAAACTGTTGAGTAATAGTCATTGTATAAATATACCATAATTTGTCTATTTATTTTCCTGTTGATGGACATTTTTTCTTCTAGTTTGGGACCGTTATGACTAAAGCTGCAATAAGCATTCTGGTATAAGTCTTTTTGTGGACATATGTATTCATTTCTGTTGTGTACATACCTAGGGATGGAATTGCTGGGTCATAGCGTAGATGCATGTTTAACTTTATAAGAAACTGCCAAAGTAGTATGGTTTTACATTCCCACCAGAAGAATAGGAGAGTTACAGGTGTTCTACAATCTCATCTACATTTGGTGTTGTCAGCTTTTTGATTTTAGCTATTCTGATGGATGTAAAATGGCATCTCATTATGGTTTAAAATGATATTCCCTTAGTGACTAGGGATCTTTGACCCTCTTTTCATGTACTTGTTGGCTACTTCACTTTTGTGGTCTGTCTGCTAAAGTATTTTACCCATTTTTAAATTGGGTTATTTATCTTGTTGCTATTGATTTAAATAATTCTTTAAAAAATATTTTGGATCTGTCAGATATATGTATAATAAATATTTTCTCACAGTCTTTCATTTGCTTTTTTATATTTTTCATGGTGCCTTTTGATGAGCAGAGGTTTTTTTTTTTACTATTGCTAAAGTCTTTTTATAATATGTTTAGTGTTTTTTTGCATTCCCTTTAAGAAAAGTTTGCCACCTCAAAGACACAAAAATATTCTCCTATTTTCTTTCAGAGCTTTATTGATTAATTTTTATATTTAGATCTGTGATCTATTTCAAATGAATATTTTTGTATGTTGAGAGGTAGGAGTCAAGGTTTAGTTTTTGTTATATTTTTAATCACTTTGTCTTATCACCATATGTTGAAAAGACTTTGTTTTTCTTATTGCTCAAGTGCCTTGGTCAAAACTCAGATGACTATATAAGTGTGGTTTTAGATTCTTTTTTCTGTTCCATTGATTTGTCAATCCTTATATCATTTTTATACTGTCTTGAATAATGTAGTTTTACAGTAAATCTTGAAATCTGATAAGATGAATCCTCTAATTTGTTCTTGTCTTTCATGACAGTTTGCCTATTTCGAGTTTTTTCTTTTTGTGATATAAATTTGAGAATCAACTTATCAATTTCTACAAAACAAAACAAAAAAACAAAACAAAACAAAACAAAACAAAAAACCTTCCTGGGATTTTTCATTTAGATTGTATTGAACTATAAACCAATTTGGGGAAAAACTGACATCTTAAAAATATTGAATCTTGAACATGGGACACCTCTCCATATATTTGAGTCTTCTTTAATTTTTCTCAGAAATATTTGTAGTTTTCCGTCTGGCAGGCCTGCATATCTTTGATTAAATATTTTGCTAATAATTTTATGTCTTTTGATACTCTTGTAAACAGAATAAAAATTCACTTTCCAATTGTTTGTTGGTAGTATATAGAAATACAATTGGTTTTTGTGTATTGATTTTGTTTCTGTTCTTTAGATAGGGATATTTACTATTGATATATCTTTAAGGTCATGGACTCAATCTGTTTTTAAGCCTACCCAGTGAATATTTCTTTTTTCAATATTGTACTTTCTAATTCTAGAATATCCACTTGCTTTTCTTTACAGCTTCCATTTTTCTGCTGAGATTCTCCATTTGGTTTCTCTCTTTGGCCGTCTTTTCCTTTAAGTCATTAAACATGTTTAAACAACTGCTTTAAAGTCCTTATTTGCTAATTCCAACATTTAGATCATCTCAGGGTCACTTGCTATTCACTTTTTTTTCTTTACTATAGATCACCTCTTTGGCCATTACATGTCCTGTAGTTTTAAAATTTTTATATTGGATGTTGTGGATGATATATTATAGAGATTGTATTCAGTTATGTTCCTCTGAAGAATACTTTTTGTTCTAGCAGGCAATTTTACTGACTGGCCACTTTGAATTTTTGGAAGCTTTCTTTTATTCTTTTTCACAAGAAAGAAAGTGGCTCTATTTTGGTTTGCATTTAGTCTTACGATGAGTCCTTAGTCTTTGGGCATAGTCTTTACGCCTAAGTTGTAGTACATACAGGGGTTTACTGGGAAGCCTGAGGTATTTCCCAAGTTCCTCTAATTCGGTGGTATTCAAGTTGTAAACTGTCTTCTATGCAGAAGGCAGCAGTTCATATGTTCTTGAGCTTCTTTGTCCTTCCAGTTGTTGCTTTCTGTTGGACTCCTTGCTATCCACCCTGTATGTGCAATTTAGGAATTAACCAAGACAACAGAAGTTTAGGGACAGATTTGAGTGGTCCCTTCTCTGTGGTTCTCTTTTCCCCAGGATTTGCTCCCTCATTGTACATCGTCAATATTAGCTCTGACCTGTGTCCTCTCACCTCTAAAACCAAGAAGCCTGTGATTTTCTGCTTGAGTCCCATGCCTCCCGGACCAGGAATGCCATCAAAAGAAAAGCCGTTACATTTAGTTCTCATGTAATATGGTCCCTTCTTTCAAGGCTCAATTCTCTAGTTTCTACCTGTTTTTGGTCACTTTTCAGTGCCTTCAAATTAGTTATTTTTAAAATATATTGTCAAGAGTATATAATTTTTTTGGAAGTTAAACTGCCACTACTAGAATTATTTTTTAAAAACATAACTATCATACTTTTATTATACCTGAAAAATTTCAATAATTCTTTAATTTAGTCAATCAACTGTGTTCAAAATGTAGGGATTTAAGTTTATTGTGAGGGAGATGATATTCAGTTTTGTTTCATTTGTTTTCTTGGTAGCAAACTTGGGAAAAGATTTCTCAAAAAAAGAAAAGTCCATCCATTCACTGGCTGAGAATTATATTGTTAGTTTCATCATAAGCACCCTGTGTTAGTGTTAAAACTTAGAAGTCTTTCCCTTAGCAGTAGCTGCTGAACCAATTTTTATGGCAATCTCAACTTTATGGGATCCAGTGAAGAGCAAAGAAGTATGTGAAAAAAGCTTTTGAGCAGTTAAAATGGACATATAATCTGTTAACTTTATCATAGGAGAAGCTCTCAAATTCTCACTCAGAACCTATTTAACTCAATTTTAAGTATAGCTATAACACACTTGGAGATTTCTTCCCCCAGTGTACAGAATATAAGTAGTAGCAAGTACAAGAGAGAAAGACGACATGTTATATAGGCAGGCACAGTGAGAGCAGCAATTAGTGACAGGTGACAGTGGAGTCTCTGTGTTAGAGGCAGGGTTGGGTTCTAGGGAAACTAACATCCCTACCATATGGCTTGCACAGCAGGGAGCTGGTGGAATGTCAGGCTATGCAGGAATGCAAAAGTAGAATAGACCCGCGAGTGAAATAATACAAGTTTGCACTTAGTGTACTTATGGAAAAAAGGAGGAATTAGATGATTCAGGGAAGGTTCCAGCCAGAACAAATTTGAATGGCTCACAGAAGGTTGACGTATCCATTTGGGTCCTGGGAGGAAACAGAAGACACATTGAAAGGGAATGAAAGAGACCTTAATAAAGGTATTATTACAAAGGTGTGTGCACAGTTAAGGAAAATCAACAAAGGATGGCAAAGAACCCCAGGGCCTGCAAAAGTGGGAAGCTGTTCCTGCCCATAGATCGGCAGGGGTTAAGAAGAAGGAGAGGTTACTAGAACCCGCAAGGCCTGTAGCAGTTGGGGAGGACCACGTGTGGCATCTGGTGGAGAAGTGCAGCCCCTGACATCCTGACTGGTATCTCCTGCTGAGTCCACCCAAAAGCTAGAGGACAAGAGGACCCAATTGATGCTGTCCATACATGTCAACCTTCCAGGGCACAGAGCTGACTAGAGAAAGGTAGTAGATGTATCTGGAGCGGGAAACCTGAGAATATCTAGCAAAGTTGAGTAGGAGTTTGCTTTGGATGAGGCAAAGCCCCTGGGGAGAGCATTCTAAACCCAGGGGCTAATGTGTAAAGGTACACCACGCCACACTCAGAAAATCCAAGAGCTTTTGCAAGATGTAGGGCTGAGAGTTCATTTAGGGGTGTGGCTAACAACGGAGAGTGTTCTTCACCATCCTGAAGCATTTATACTTAATTCTTTAGCTGTTGAGAATCCTGGATGTCACCACTAGGCAGGGCTGGAGGAGGAGATGCAGAAGAATCAGCAGTCAAGGGACGGAAGCACGTCAGGAAGGGAGGTGGGCCGCAGCTCATGTCCTATAAGCATGGAAGAAGAAAGATTGTCTGGTGTCAGCAAGGTGTAAACAGCACAGTCCACTCTGCAGTAGTGATGGAGGCCGCTGGATTGATGGTTCATTGTCGTAGCCTTACATGTAGAGAATCACAGTGAGTTAATATCATATTTGGCATATTTCTGTCACCAAGGCAGTAATGTACGTGGCGTTTCAAAGGTGAATCAAAGGTTTTTATGTTTTTCAAAGAGTTCTGATACTTAGAGAGAGAAAAAACCTTTAAGAACCTGGAATATTTGCGTATAGGAATCATCTTTTTTTTCCCTGGGGAGGATGGGTAAACGAAACTTTACATTTATTATTATTCTTTATCAAGGTTGTTATTATTATCAAGAATCAAGACCACACAGAATAAAGACCCTCCCAACCAAACTCACCATATTTCATATTAAGTGCCAGTTAGAAAACATTAAATCAGTGGATCTTCTATTACCTGGTTTGGCTGCTAATGTGCTTGGAGCAGACTGGTCTCTGAAGTAGGACTCTCATCCTTCACATCCAATGTGTTGAGATACTCCTGGCACAGTAGGTCTTTTCATTCATAGCTGGAGCAAGGTCAGCTTTAGCTGGGTCCGTGGTGTATCGGAAATCCCGATTCATTTGATCTGAGTCATACTGTATCAGCTGCCAGTCTAAAGATTTGTTTAAGAGACAAGTGACAATTAGCTTATTTCCTCATGTCTCCTCTTCTTTCTTCTTCCATCTTCTGCCCTCTCATTCTTTCTCCAGGTGTGGGTTCTGTTCCTCCCTCACCCTGAAGTGCATTGTCGGTCTTTCATAGACTCTCGTTGGTCTTTCCAGCCCAATCTATTAAAAACAGAAACTTGAACAGATGGCCGTTTTCCAACATTAGCTGGCTGAACACATGTGTCAACAGGACAAATGTTTGGACCCCTGGTTTGGACCCCTACTTAAGGATATGCCCACGCAACATTTTCTGGAGTTTTGACTCCATTCACTGACCAAGATCTCTTCTTTCTGTTAAGATGTTAGTTATTCTCTATCATAGGATAGTAACAGTACCTATCTGTGAAAGTTTTATAAGGACTAAATGCAACAGAACTTAAATTCTACTTAGTTCAGCTCCTAGAATATAGTAGATGCTCAATAAAAGCTCCGTAGCTATTATAATTGTTACCTGGAAGGAAAGAGAACTGCTTGACTTTATTCACTCCAGCATTTTATAAACCTGTTTTACGACAATACTGGCATTTCTAGAACCATCTGTTAACACTTTAAAGAATGCGGCTGCTCTATGGAATAGAGCTTGGGAAACTCTGAATTAAGAATTGAACAAAATTAGGCTGCTCACAGTTCACAGTGAGTGACTAAATCAATGATGCTTGAACTAGGAGTCAGGGTTCTGGATCTTAGCTCAGTCCTTACCACACCTTGAAATTACTTAAACAAAAAGGGAGAGGTTTCATTTTAAGATATAAACCAGAAATGAAAAAAAGTTACCCTTATCCAAAGTCTGAATAGTTGCTCATTTCTTCCTTGTAATCACATTTCCAGGTGACACGAAATTTAGGGGAAGCTATCTGAAGGTCTCAGGGCCAGATTAAAAGGATGTCATGAACTTGAATAAATTAGAATTTACATGCTCCTTCTGATTTTGGCCTTTTAGAAGTAATGAGGCCAGAAGCTCCCCTGTGTCCATGTCCCTTTGACCTGGTCATCCCTCTTCCCCTCTTGGGTTGTTGCAGTGCACCTGCTGTGTGGCCTGCCCCTGCCCTTGTCTGTGGGAGTTTGGTGTATGTGTTTACCTCCTTCAACACTGTGCCTGACAGCACTGCGGACCCCTGGGACAGAGGCCGGCACATGTCCAGAGCAGTCTGTGGGGGTCAGGTCACCCAGCTCTCCAGAGGCACACGTGGCTGGGCCCTGGTGGGACAGGACGTCCAGGCTAAGACAGATATCACTCTTTTGATCACTTGAAAGCCAGGGATGATTGTGTCATTATGTATATGCATTTCCTCAACTAGTTCTTCAAGAGTGATGGTGATGGGAGGCATCTGTATGTGACGTGTGCGTGACAGCTCCCAAAGGCTTATAGGTCAGATGACTAAATTCCCTGCATGAGCAGTGGGAGGATTTACAAAAGTCTTTCTCATTGGCTTTGCTCCACGTGCACCAATTCCAAGAGTCGAATTCCATGGAGTTCTCCTCGTTTCTCCTCCTAGGCAGGCCCTGGGCAGCTTTCCTTGCTGAGCTTTGCTCGTGTAAATGGAAGCCGGATGCCAGCACTGCTGTGCCATTACAAGGGCAGCCAGCTGCTGCGGTATGGGAGACGACTGAGGGGTCGGAACTAGACTTAATGATCTTCTCCCAGAGCTGCTTCTGTGTATGATCCATTTTGTTTTAGATGATGAGAGAGAAAAAAATCTGCTTCTATATGCAGCAGCCATGCTTCAGGCTGGAAGATCTGAGGTCTAGGGCATTGCTACAGGGGAAGGCTGAGCCCAGGATGGCTTTCTGAGATACCCAGACCACTCCAGGAGGTAGATGACTGCCGTGTTATTCACTCTAAGTTCACAGAACAGCTGAGACCTGTAGCATTCATTGCTAACTTGTCTGGAACACAAGCATTGAGGAATCATCTATGAATTTGCCTCCCCAGAGGAAAGTGAGAGACTCCACTGTCACACATAGGAGCCATGTCAGGAATGGCAACTCTTCATACTCAGTTAAAAAAGGAACACGATTTCTATTTAGCTTTTCCCATGATAGTTACACACTGATAAATAGACATGGCTGACAGGTGCAATCAGAGAGGAAGGCCAAAAGCAAAAATGGCATTGTTTCATTTGGCACACCTGCTGCTGGCCAGCTACAGAGGCAAAAGCTAGAGAATTGAGATGAAATGATGGGAGAGTTCATGCCAGCATGCTACCTTGTTCTGGCAGACTCCCCAGGATGAGTGAAAGGTGGTGAAGGAGATCCATCTTGTTGAATGATAGACATTTTTTTATTGGCTGCACAGCACAGATAATGATTACCCTCATGGCGGTCTCTACTTCACAATGGCCTTCGTAGTTTCCATCTGTGTTTGTATGGAGCGGCAGCCTGTTTGGGTGAGACTATAAAGTGCCAGGGCTCGTAACTCTTTGTTCTCTTAACTCTGCTTGTTCAGCATCCAGCAGAGGATTGGCTGCATTTAGGAATTTAATTAAGACTTATGGCTAATGACAGTAAGGAAGAGCTTTCTGGCTAGAAATGATGCTAAATACTGGAACAGGTCGCTCAGAGGGGGATTCCTAATTTCTGCTATCAGGAAGACTAGCATAATCTGTCCGTCAGGACTTTGAGGTCCAAGTGTTGTTCTGACCAGAGGCAGTGGGACAGACCAGTGACCTTGTTCCTTTTAGCCTGGAGGTCCAGTGGAATGTGTTCCAAAGACAACTTAATACTCTGGATATTTTTTCTCCTCCCTTTTAAAAAAGAATTGCAGTTCCAATTTTCAGTGTCTCTAATGTGCTAACGGGCTTTCCTCCCATTAAAAAACACACGTGGATGTGAGAATGTTCTCCTTGAGAAAAGATGGTCTCTGGGGTTTTGTTTCTGGCTTGAGGTCCTATGAGGTAGGTGTTATGAAACCTCCTCCGCAACAGGCTGGGGTGCCAGTGAACCTTGCTGGGGGTCAACAGCTCTTCTGCTAATTTTAGCAGGAGAGGGAGACACTCAGCTACTTTAAAAGGAAAGAAGGCAAATTTTGTGATTCATTTGCCAATCAGGATAGAATGAGTTTTCAGACCTACGCATGTGTTCAGAACCTATCTATTCTCTTCTACCATTAAACCTGTTAGGACAAAAGTAGTTCAAATTCATGTTTCTCAACTAGATGATCTCTCTTCCCATCCTGGATTGTGGAAGGGGCACCTCAGAGGGCATATCAAGAAGGAAGGAAGGGGAAGGGTCAGACGAGGGGTGGTGCTGGGGATACGTCCAGTGGTTTAGGTGGCCAGTGGCAGCATGGGGGCCCTGGGTGAGGATTTTGAGAAGTCAGGAGGAGGAGGAGGAAGACAGGCAGACGGGTGATGTCTAGCATTTGGTACATCACAGTTGAAGCAGGGGCTGTCCTAGGCTCCTCAGGAAAAGTTTCACAGAATGCAGGAAGACTGAGGGAGAGTATGCTCTTTGGGTCTTTCAGGTAAGGAGAGGATTAGACCAGAGCTTGTCTGAAGCACCTGACATCTCCTGTTTTCCACGATTCTGTGATTCTGTGACTTCCCTCTGTAGCCGGGTGGTTTTTACATAATTATCAAAGAGAACAAAGGTCTTTTGAAAAGATTTTTAAAATTGTGTCCTGAGAATTAAGTTACCCAGCTGACGTTCACTTATTAAAAATCATTAACTCATCAGCATGCCTACTTTCTCAAGCCACGATGACTTCATGGTCTAAGTGAAAATTTCATGTTCCTTTGGAAAATTGAATGAGCATAGTCAAATCAGCAGAAAATTATCTTTGACTAGTAGATGTTATTTCTACACATTCTGCTTTGCCTAAGAAAATAATAACTCTGAGACTTATGTTTGACGGCTAAAGAGTAAGAGCCATTGTCTACCATTTGCTTTCATGGTCCCAGGAATTACCTTAGATGTTTTACATGCACTCATTCATTTCATCCCCAGAAGAGCTCTAGGAGATGAGTAGGTACTAAACCCCATTGACACATGAGGAAATTGAAGAGAGATTAAGTAATGTGTCAGGGCTAGGATTTGATTTGGGGTCCAGCAGGAGCTCAGAGCTGTCCTGTGAACCAGCACTCTCTACCATCCCTTACTTGTCCCAGAGGGTCTGCGCAATTGACCAGCTGGGCTGCACCCGTCATACTGGGGTGGAATTAAGGGCATAATACTGTGGAAGTAAAATAATTACTTGGGGTGTCAAAGCAGGAACAAGGAGTCTTAGTGTAAAATGGGTCAGTAAGGTTTGTTATACCAGTAAGTTGATGACTTATTTTCTGAATATTGCTACTAGGAATTAGAAGCTACCCAGGAGCCCTAGGTTTATAATGTTATCTCTAGACAATAACAACAGCAAGAGCTAACAACAGTGAGTGCTGACTGTCAGGTCGTGTTAGAAATCTTTTACATCTATTAATGTGTTTAAATCTAACAGCAACCCTATGAGATATATATTACTATTTCCCCCATTTTCCAGATGGGGAAAACTGAGATCCAGAGTGGTGCAGAAACACAGCAAAGAAGTCGCAGGCAGGTGCTGAGCCCAGGCTCTTTAACCATTATTTTAATCTGTTTCTCAGCAGTAAGCTTTGGCAAATCTGAAATATTTGCTTCTGGGATGCAAACAGGACTTACCGTCCTTCAGAGAAGGATGTTGAGCCATGTCTTCTGTGAATGTTTGTGTATTTGAACCAGGTGATGCAGATCACTTGTGGTTCTCTTCCCATGGGATCTCTTTCTAGGGGTGGGGCAGGAATCGCCCTCATAAAGCCTCACCATGGTCGTCCATGGGATGCCCAATTCATTCTGTGGCATGACATTCCGTTCTTGACACTTTCTCCCGAAATAAGAAGGTTCGATTTTTTTTTTTGTACTTTTATACAGAATTTGTAAGCTACTCAGTATTTCAAGATTGTATTTTCTCATTTAATGTTCAGTGAATGTTACAATGGGTTTAAATGTGGTATTAGAACTTGCCAAATGTTGCTTATAGGACATAAGGCTCAAAGAGATTTAAGTGACTTCCCTGAGTTCACAGGCAGCTATAAGTTTCTAGAGGGCAGGGGCTATCTTACCTGAGCCAGGACTCAACTGGGATAAACCAATGATCCAGGCCTGTTTCCACTCCTGGCCTTGGAGCTTAGGATGGAGGCAGGGAGTGGTCAGATGTACTGGAACTACTCAGAAGACAGATTGGAAAGAAACTGAGGTATCATTGCTGGTAGAATAGAGAACCCCGGTGCTGGGCAGGCAGGAATGGCAATACCCACCCCTCTTTGCATCCTTACCATTCCAGTAGGCATTCAATAGTCTTTGGATATGAATGTACGGATCCCTATTCATCTTTTAGTCATGTTCCATATTTAGAGCACGGAGAGGTCAGAAGGGCTGCTGAAGATGGAGAAGTTGGCTTGAGGGAGAGAGCAATGTGGGGAAGAAGGAGGGTACTTGTGCAGAGGGAACTATGGGCAAAAGCTGATGCACCTGGAGTACTTAACCTAGTCAACAGGTACCATTTCCTTGATTTCTGTAATATCTTGTTTCTTTCCAAATTCCCAAATTGGGGAAGGGTTTTCCTCACTAAGCCACTGCCAGGACAATCATGGCATGATTCTTGTTAGCTTTTCTTCTGCCCACCTCTGTCTTGCTTATGGGCCTGGAGCCTAACTTGTTAACCATTTTGATTTGCTTACATTACTCCTGAACATGAGTCATTTGGTGTTTGGTCTCACCCAACTGGGGTTTCCTTTCCAGGTTAACATGTTTGTTGAAGGATTCCATGATGCCATTCTCCTCTATGTCCTGGCTTTACACGAAGTACTCAGAGCTGGTTATAGCAAGAAGGATGGAGGGAAAATTATCCAGCAGACTTGGAACAGAACATTTGAAGGTGAGATTCAGTCTGTAAGGAGATGACACTGCAGATTGAGCTGCTTCTTTGCTGGTTCTGTCTTTTCTCTCTTACAACTGTGGGATCTTGCATTTTCTCAGCTGTAAAGTAAGGATAATAAGTCAAGATCAAACCACTTCACAGGCTGGTTGGGAAAATTAAATGAGATAAAGCATGTGAAAGTGCTTTGAAAGAATTCCACTGAAATAGGAAATGCTTTGTCTCCTTCCGATTGTTAGGTCACAACTCGATGCTTCTTAAAATTAAATTTATCCCAAGCTTCATTCACAACCAATGATCAGTTTGTGAAGAGTTCTGTAATTAGTTTTAAGAGGAAAAATCCCAGATATACATTCCTCTGTTCAAACTTAAGTGGTTTGAGACGAGGAGCAGATCCAATAGAGCCCTCTGCTTTTATTTTATTTTTAAAATGGTGAATATTAGCGGTGGCTTTCTTAATAACAGAAAAATATAAGAACAACAACCAAAAAATGGCCCGTCATCTCATCACTCAAGCAACATGTGTTGACATTTAAAAACTGTACAAGAATGAGACTACTCTTGGCTGGAACATAAAAACAGTACAAAAATGTACAAATGAAAAGTGAAAGTTTTCCTTCACGCCCTAGTCCCTTCTCCCCAATGTGATCACTATGAACAATTCCCTATGATTTGGTCTAAAAATATTTTGTGCCCTCTGCCAGCACATATGCATTTGTATTATATCTTATCTAAAAAATTTACACAAAAGGAATCATACGATGAATGCAATTCTTCATCTTACCTTTTTTAGTTGTATGCCCAGAATTTTCCACATAAGCACTCATAGATTCAGCACATTTTTAAATGATAGTTTCATATTTTTCCACCGTATGGCTGTACAGGATTCTCTTTAACCAATCTCCTACTGATGGACACTTTGGTTGTTTAATTTTTTACCGATTATGTAAAATAGTATCACGAACATCGTACACATCTTGATGCATTTTTGGAACATTCCTAGTTGTTGGCTATCTGGGTCCAAAAGTATGTTGGTGCCTTTTAAAGTGCATTAGATATTGCCAAATATCTTCCAGAAAGGTCTACTAGTCTGCATTCTTACAAATAGTATATAGAATGCTGGTTTCCTCTCACCTCATCAGCACTCAAAGAAAATTAACATGAGGCTCAGTATGAGAATGATCCAGCCGCTGGAGCCCTGCAGATATCAACCTCATATTCATTCATTCATTCATCAAATATTCTTGACCACCAACTATGTGCCGGGTACTATTCAAGGTGCTAAGGATTTAACATTGAACTAAAGACATTCCCTGAAATTAACTGAGCTTCCATGGTAATGAGGTGATAAACAAATAAATATGCCATTTCAGGGGCTATAAAAAGTAAAGCATGATAGGGAGATGGAAAGTGACAGGAGGGGTGTGGTGCTAACATAGACAGAGCGGTCGGGGAAGGTCTCTATGATAAGTGGCAGTTGAGTAGAGACCTGAAGGAAATGAAAGAAATCATGTAGATGTTTAGGAGAGAACATTCCAGAAGGAGCAGCCAATGCAGAGACCCTGGTGGTAGAGTGCTGAGTGTCCTCAGAAGAGCAAGGAGGCCTGTGTGGCCGAAGCTGAGTACATGAGGGGCAGTGTGACCGGAACCAAAGTGGATCTGGAAGTTGTGCTGAGGACTTTGGGTCCCACCCTGAGTGAGCAGAAAACCACCAGAGGGTTTTGAGAGACATGATCTGCCTTGAGTCTTTAAAAGGGGTCCTTATGGGCGCTATGTAGAAAATAAACTATAGTATGCTAATGGGTATCATGTGAGAACCACTGACGTAGACTGCAGATCGCTGGGCCAGGAGGCCTGCATCCTCGCCACTGACTCTAACCTCAATCACTTGGGTGGGCTTGTCTTTCTTCACCTGTACTGAGGGGCAGGACTAGTTGATGACCGACAAAGGCCCTTTTATTTCTGCATCATTCGAACTCTTCCTTTGAAACCTTTAATGCATTGAAGCTATGTTTATGTTTGTTTGCAATCCAACTAATGAAATTTTCAATGAGGGAACAAGTACTGCCAAGTCTAGATATGGACTACCTCCCTTTTTTCCCCATTTGGGATTCCTATCCACTCCACTGCCTCATCCTGCCCTCAGTTAATGGAAGGGACAGCATAGTACAGAAGAGTCAGGTTCTAGTTGGAATGGTCTGGGCAGAAGCTGTGGTGACAATTGGTGGATTTCGTTTCTCCTTGGTGGTTTTAGTGGATGTCACATCTTACTCAAAACTAGAGTGATGTCTGCTTTAACTTTAGACAGATTGTAGGACACAAACAAATAAGCCTCCAGGATTGTCTTGCTCAAACTCTGTCTTGCTTTGGCTGAGGAGCTGGAATCAAATAGGATAATTCAGGGGGCATATTAGGACAGTCAAATTTCCCAGAAATTATGTCCAATACACGGAGAAACCGGTGTGTATGTGGACACAACCTTGGTAGGCCACATCCCATTCTTAGCTATTCCTCACTACGTGGTGTGGTCATTTGTTCTTGGTCTCCTGAGGGAGCTTGTTAAGGGAAGGGCAGGTGTCCACAATGGCTGGAATTCTGTTTTGTTTAAAGGGCATGGACTGAGTTTTCCCATAGACTGTCTTCCATTCTAGGGTGAGGCCTACACAGGCAATATGAAATGATCCCTAAAACAATCAAGTGCATAGTTTGGTCTAAACTTAGAATCTCCTTTGTCCAAATGTAAAGATAACTGAAGCCCCGGTAAGTTTCCATTTTACTTGCTAAACAACGATCAAGTTGAGGGTAGCCCCCAAAAGCACTGTAAGAAAAACTCTACCCTTCCTAAAATTAAAAACAATTTTAATTTTAATGGTCACTGTAAGAGACCATTAAGTTCCCAAGGGAAAAATACTCTGGATGTTATTTGACAAATTTAGATTTTATTACCGAGAAACCTATGACCAACTCTCAACCATGGCCTGAGAAGAAGCTAAATTTCCTCTCTATGTGAGAGGTCAGAGTGACAAGGTAAATAGGCCTTCACCTATTTACCTTGTGGCTCAGACCTTAAGCTGCACTACAGGCCCATAGAAATGAGGGTGGAAAGTCTCATTACTTATGTACAGGAAAATTCTGCTGTCAGCCTGACAATCTCACCTTATGTACAATTTCTCAGGTGAAGTCTCACTTGCTAATCGGTCACCCTAAGGGTTATCACCTCATTTCTTAGCAGAATTGTAATAGCTTAAAGTGTAATGAGGTCTTGGGTTACCAGGGCCACCTTGTCTTATAAAATACTCTGCAAAACACCTACAGAACACATCATCATAAACTCCTGTAAACAGAATGAAAAAAGGTTTTGGATAGCCACTATGCTTGGAGATCAGTCAATTTTTTAAAAATAACATTTATTACTTGAGAGTTGTATAGGTTGTCAAGGATAAACAATTTTGAGATAGGTGTATCCTTTGTAACCTGTCTATATTAAGAAGACAAAACATCAAAATGAAAGGTAACTCCATTCTGTTTCTGGCAAAGTAGACCAAAGTCTGGAAAAATAAGCGGGCCTTCAAACCACAATCCAAGGACAGTAAACCCAAATACTTGCCCTCTCCAAACCACACTTGAGGATGGAACTTTCCCTTGGGATCCCTTTTCCCAGACATTCATTTTACTTCCGGAGAGAACCAAATCAATGGAAACTCCAATTAAGAATTACACTGTACTCTGCCACAATTTAAAATGAAAGAAAACAAATAGCCTTAGTTACTCAGAATGTGGCTGACATATGCACTCTATTACTTAACGAAAATTACAGTATAGCTATATTTAATATCAACTAATGATACATATTTGCTCTTATTGATTAGCTGCTCTAAGTTACCATTGCTAGCTAAAGCAAAGTTAAGCCCTTCATGTGGGCATTCAGGGTTCTCTATGCTCTGGCCAGTCTGTTCCAGCCTCATACGGTATCTCACTGATCCCTTCCATACACACGGGCCACCTCCCCAAAACCTCATGGGCCCTTGCTCCCTTTCAGCTTCTCTGTCTTTGTGAACATTAACAAGGCTAGCCTTTATGCCTCCTGGATAGCTGCGTGTCCAGATCATAGCCTCAGCAACATTCTTATAAAAGCCCTGCATTTTCACTGAGTCCTCCTTGAGTCTCCAACGAGATAGGCCAGCTCCCCCTCTGAGTGGTATGAGCACCGTCAGATGTCCTCTCCCAGATTCCAGGAATAGCGATAGTAGTGATAACAATAGAAGAAAACAACTAACTTCTCTGAAACCTGTTTTGAAAGTGCTTTCATCTCCTCAACAGCCTTTTGGCAAGGAGGTACTGTTATGACTTTTCCAGTCCTGCAGCCTGAGGCTCAGAGGGCTAAGTTCTTGCTCAAGGTCACCGAGCTAGTAAATGTGAAAGCTGGGATTCAAATGCAAGCCTTCAGATTCCACTGCCGACAAGCTAAATCCCTAGTCCAGGCTGCCCCTCTTTTGAACAGAGAATGTGTCCAGTTCATCTTTGCCTCAGTGGAAGCATTAAATTCAGTACCTAGTAATCACCTAGAAAACATTTGGATAAACAATGGATGATTTATTGTATCTATGTGAGATGATGGATGTGAACTATAGTTATGGTGGTGATAATGTCACAGTCTATGTGAGTCAACCCTTTATTCTGTACACTTGAAATTCCTACAGTAATGTTTGTCAATTGCATCTAGATAAAACTGGAAAAAAAACCCCACCCCCAAACCAAAAACAAAACAATAAATGAACACACATGGGATAAAGACTAGCCCTTCTTTAGCTCTTGGGTCCCGTGGTCGTTGAGGCAGGCCCTGTACTCTCCTTTGTATCAAAACAGTCCAGAGTAAGGCACAATCACTGAGTGCAGGGCCTGGAATGGGTTTTCTTTTATAATGTTTGTCCAGTGATAATACGAACCCATGAGAAATCTAGGAACACACCACATCTCCACTTCTCACTCTTGGCAGTTTTGTTTTTGTTTTAAATTAACATAAAACTCTAGGATAAGCATGCTGCTTTTAGGATTAGCCTTAATCTTTTTTTCTTCTTTTTTTTAAAACATATTCCCCAAAGAAGGTCATTTATTTCTTTTTCTTTTCATTTTCAAATGGAGAAATGTTAAGAATTTAGGAATGCAGACACAGATGAAATTACAATGTCTTTCCAAATGCCAACACAAATGCTCAGTGTCTGATGAGATTCCCTGTGGCATGAGCTTGTTTAAAAAAGCCTGTCAATTCATTTTCTTGTTTTTGTTGGCAGACAGAGGTATTTTAAGTAACTGACTTGGAGCTCTTCCCATCGCATCCTCTAGGTATTGCTGGGCAGGTATCCATAGATGCCAACGGAGACCGGTATGGGGATTTCTCTGTGATAGCCATGACCGACACAGAAGCAGGCACCCAGGAGGTAAGGGAGTGAGGCTTCTGCCCCAGCTGCTCTTCTGCTTATTGAGATTCCAAGGAATGTATTTATTGGTGTCCAAATAGTCCCCAAGGCGTCCTCCATATAAAAATGAGCCAAAACCCCAGGAGTTTCCAAGTAGGGAGGGCTCACTTCTGGTTGGGGGTATCAGAGAAGACTTCAGGAAATGGTTCCATGTTTATCCCAAATGGGGAAATCCTACCTTTCAAATGGCCATGAATCACATCTCAGCCCTAAGATGCAGGAAGGATCAATGGATGAAAGGTAAAAGTGAAACTATATTTATTTCCTCTCTGAACATTTGAAAAAAATTTTTGGAGGAGGGTTACATGCTGGTCATGAGTTTAAATTTCAAAATATGGTGGAATTTCAGGATAGTATCATGAAGAGAAAAGCGTGCCCTGGACACAATGATAAGTCTCTGACACTTAGTGGGGTGTGAGTCCTCTGCCTCAGTTTCCTTGGCTATTATGTGGAAATCATATCTTCCTTGTTGATCCCACATGATTATTGTGAGCCGCAGATACAATGAAACCTGGAAAAGTATTATACAAACTTTAACTGATGAAGATATAAATAAAGATATACAAATATGCAGTGTTTCAGTTCAAATAATGCTACGTGGCGTGGTCTGGGTTGCGTGTATATTCTAGTCTCTCCTTCTGTAAAAGGTGGATAGTAATTGTCTATTATAAGGTCATTGTGAGGATTCAGGAGTGAATGTGTGTAAAGTACTTGGTAAGTTTCCAGTACATGCCAGTGATTGTTATATTTTGGTGATTATCTAGAATTCTTTTTGCTATGACATGAAACAGCCTGTGAGAGCTTGTTGGGCCTCCTTCAGGACAGAGAGGGGAAGCGATGTCACAGGCTACTCAGGAGCTACTGGAGCCTGGACAAAAGAGAAACCTATCTTGAGAATCTGGGTGGGAAGGTATTTCTAGATCAGGGCTCAGGTAGCTGATGAAACAGTCATTTAAAGGAGAAACTGAGGGAGAACCTTGAACTAAGCCGTAAAAAGATACTGATTTTTTGGGGGGCCAAAGGAACCAATTGAAAAAGAGAGTTCAGCCTAGAAATGGGGGTGTAAATAGAGTAAATTCGTCAGCAAGGAGAATGTAACCCCCGAAGTCAGGATGGGGAATAGCTTTCCAACCAGAGGAGGGTGAAACAGGAAGTTCCTAAAAGATACTCTTTAATGCTATAATTACATGCCAAGCTGATTGAGAGGGGTGAGGCCATGTACCTGTATATGCTTAACCTAAGTATAAGATGGACGCTGACTTTCTCTTACCGCCCTGAAAGTAACTTGGGCCTTACAAAATGGCCGACTGAGTGGGCTGCTCTGTGGCAGGTGGGTGGAGAAGCAGCCTCTCCGATAAGCCAGGGACAGGCCATGAGTCCTAAGATTAGTGTTTTCTCTATGGCCACTTTTCTTGCCTTGAGGAGCCACAGTTCTCTCTCAATTATGCTCACCTTAAGAGCACCATTGGTGACTGCAAATTTGACTTAGAAAATTCTCAGAAACACACCATTATGGTCAGAGTGAAGGGTAGGGTAGCCCACCCTATTCCTCCTTTGGAAATATATTGGATTGGTGCAAAAAGAATTGTGGTTTTTGCATTTTCCCCCCCAGCCATTTAAACTGCAATTACTTTTGCACCAACCTAGTACTAACTTTGACCTTTCAGTTTGTATATTTGTTTTTTGCCCTTATATAGGTTATTGGTGATTACTTCGGAAAAGAAGGTCGTTTTGAAATGCGGCCCAACGTCAAATATCCTTGGGGACCTTTAAAACTGAGAATAGATGAAACCAGAATTGTGGAGCACACAAACAGCTCTCCTTGCAAATCATGTAAGTTTAGAGACTTAATTTGCTCTGTGCTTCTTCATGTATAATATTAGTGTAATGCAAGCTTAAAAGATAGGCAGTGTCCAGGAGCTCGTATTCTGAACGTTCAGATTTCTTTTTCTGATGTGGCAAAACCCAGGGGAACAATTCACAAACTGGTGTCCCACCTTCATCAGAGGATTCTACGTCTTTCTTCTCTCTTCCATCCTTTTCCAAACTGGTAAAAGGCTTCTCCCTATTTTTACATTTCTTATTATAACCTTACCAAAAGCAAACTTTGAAAATCCGAGTGAGAGTCGCTACGAGAGATGAGTAAGTGAATGACATTCAGTATTTGAGGTTTACTCTTTTAGGGAAAATCAATATGTTACATACTAGACATCACTCACTTAGTCATCTCTTGGAACAAGTCTTATTCTAATTTTCAAAGTTTGTAGCTATCCTCCTACCCCTCAGAACCAAACAGATGATGTCCCTTAGACACCTACAAATTTACAACTTGGCAAATAAATGTAAAGTCTGTTCTTTAAAGTCTGTCATAACTATCGAAGCAAGTTGGACATTCTTTAAGGAGCTTGCAAATAGGAAAATTGTTGGAAATCATTGCTTTAGGCAGACCCTTTAATAAGCTAGTGAGGGAGAACAAAGCGAATATGTGTCTTTCAGGCCAGTTGGTCACTTTAGGCTAAGATATGTATGCATATTATGTTTTGGGAACAGCCTTCAAACTATGGGGTATTTTTGTGTATGCAATAATTACAGGAAGCAGTGCGGCACAAATGTGTTAAGAACACAATCTCTGGAGTTACTGGGCTTGAAGTCCCACCTTTGTCACTTCCTCGTTTTGTGAGCCCAGGAGCATTCCTTCACTTCTGTGAGCCCCACTTCTGTTTTCCCGTATGTAAAATGAAGGAGATGTCCCAAACTCTTAGGACTATTTTAAGGATTAAATAAGATCATACATTACAGGCTGTGCTCTGATCTCTTTATAAATAAGCTAGCTATTTATCATTTTTATGTGGCAACTGGGACACCACTGAACTCGATTGTTTCCAATGGTTACTCACATTTTTATAAAGCTATATAGGACATTTTGACATGAAACTCTGGCTTTGGTGAGAGAACATCTAAAAACAGAAC
This sequence comes from Rhinolophus hipposideros, assembly GCF_964194185.1. Classification (NCBI taxonomy): domain Eukaryota; kingdom Metazoa; phylum Chordata; class Mammalia; order Chiroptera; family Rhinolophidae; genus Rhinolophus; species Rhinolophus hipposideros. The sequence continues at coordinate 79,316,620 of NC_138053.1, read as the reverse complement.
ATTAACCCAATGAATTTGTCACCAAATCTTCCAGCACTTTGAAGTGTCGCCATCCATCTGTGAAGTGCTGGGTCAGTCCCATGTCTGTCCAGTTGCCTTCTCTGACTAAATTCCAAGAAGTGTGGCTAAATCTGAAAACTTCAGTTTCCAATTTTCCTCAAATCCTTCTTGAAGCTGCTTTATTCCCACTGTGCTCACTCTCTTGTAGCAGTGTGTTTTGCCACCTAGTACTTTCTTATATGCTTTGCAGTTGAGGTCGGGGGGAGGGGGAGAAGCAGGATCCCCTAGAAAATCGTTCTTAGAAAGAAAGCAAAATTTGCATCAAGTGGGAGATTGAGAAATACCTTCCAATGAACGAAAGTTTTCAATGAATGAAAAGTTAGAATGAGACATTTCTAACTATTTCTCAAAATGAACTCTGATTATCTATGTTTCTTTTTCAAGCAGGTGGCCTAGAAGAATCGGCAGTGACAGGAATTGTAGTGGGAGCCTTACTAGGAGCTGGTTTGCTAATGGCCTTCTACTTTTTCAGGTTAGGAGCTCTTTATAGGGTTTAAAAATTCACTCTACTTTCTTGCCTTTGTCACTTGTCTTTGCATGATACTTCCTGTGACGTGTGCATATCTTGCTCTTACCCCCAAAGCATGGCGGTTAGAAGAACAAAGCCATCTTTTGGTGTGATCCCTGGTTTGGTGGTCAGTGGGCTAGCATTACTAGGGAGTGGGGCAGGTGTTTATATTGCTCCCCTGGCCCCCCGCCACACACACACTCTGTAGGCCACAGAGTAGCTGCTATCCTTTCATCACAAATGTGTAAGTGGAGAGGGAATCTGGACAAAGGAGAACTCAGTTACCCCATTCTCAGGCTTCCTCCAGTTCAGATAGGTGCGTGGCTTCTCCCGAAGAGAAGGAGGCAGCTCTGAGCAGGCCATGCTCTCAGGCTGCTCTGTGCTCAGTATTCAGAGAACCTACACACTTAGTTACCACTGTGGCTAAGCCCTAAGGCTTGTAAAATTATAATATTTCTGTGTGTCTGAGATACTGATCGTTCTGCACCAGGAGGAGGGTTCATTCCTTTGTACCTTTCAGTGACTGTGTTTGTGGCTCATTCTTAAGTCATTAGACCATGATTTCTTCATTTCTGCATGAAAATGTAATTCTGGGTGTATGTGACTCTGTGGGAACAATTGTCTTACTGTTCCTCTGGTCACAGTACACTTAACCTGATCTTTATCTAGGGCATATCCTGGGAGTTGGGGAGAGCTTCTGTGGCAGAATAGACAAGACTTAACCCACCAGGCGCCCAGGGAAGAAGGGGAAGGCTTGTTCTATGGCATTTCGGAAAGCAGGCCAATTTTCCTCCTTGAATAAGGGCATAACGCCTTGGGGCACACTACTTTAATCTTTGACCAGGATTTCATATTCTGTCACTTCTCATTTATCAACCCAAACCCAGATGTCCCTTGAGGGCATTCTTTGTAAGAGAAACCATAGTAGTTTGAAGCCAAGTGAGGTTTTATTACTACATTCACTTTCCCTTTACCCAGGAAGAAATACAGAATAACCATTGAGAGGCGAAACCAGCAAGAAGAACGTAACGTTGGAAAACATCGGGAGTTACGGGAAGATTCCATTAGATCCCATTTTTCGGTGGCTTAAAAGGAAGCCTTTTCTTTTGGCCTGAGATTCTCTAAGGAGATTGATGGAGTGAAAGACATCAATGGAACAGAAGGGGTGCTCTTGAAGAATTCATTCTTTTAAGCAGTTAGTCATTTTGTTGTAAAATTTCTTTAGAAGCTCAGGAACTATTATTAATCACCATATGCCCCCCCCCATCTTTCATCTCATGACAAACAAATGTAAGAATATAACGTCACTCTGTTAAACATTCATACTGTTTCAAGGGCATATGATTAGATTCATGTTTTGAAAATCTGATGTCTCCATGTCTTGATGGCTTTTGGGGGCATTTCACACAAAGCTATAAAATGTGGTTTTCTTAAATGAAATGTTTTATAGCTAGAATAAAATCATTTTTTACAAGTAGAATATTCTTGGAAAGAATTTAACACCCAAGAGGAGGAAAATAGAATGAAAAAGCTCAAGGTTGGAAATAACCGCGCTCCATTCTCTAGCGCTGGCAGGCCGATTGGAGGTTGAGGACGGTTCTGTCCGTGTATACATTCAGGTCCCGACTTCGTACCTTGAAAAAGCATTTTCTCCCTGTCTCCTTCAGTGTCTCATAAAAGCTGCTCTGGACAGTTGTAACTATTCATGAGATAAGAGGACTTATACAAGAAAAGCAAATCTAAAATGTTTCATTTTTTTAATGTAAAAAAGCCCTATTTCACACTAACATTTTATTTTTAAGTATTTTAATCATATATTTTGCTATTAGAAAATGTGTCTATTTTTTCATTTTGAAGATTAAATTTCACTTATATTTTAAAGGCCTGGGTAAAGTGTACAACAAGCCAACAATGATGAAAGATGCTTCTCTTTTGCTCTGTGTCCCTCTTCCCGTGGCTATATCGAAATGCAAATTGCTGCTTTAATTACAGAGGTCTAGCAATGTATTGAAATTACAGACTCTACAGGAGTACATCGAATTACCTGTATTAAATCCAAGTTATTTTAGAGAACCCTTCTAATTCTGGCCAAATGATGAGTTTTAGGATCAAGAGTGAAATTGACTAGAATTAAGTAGGACTTTACAAAGGGAGGCAACCCTTTTTCCTCAAGAAGAACTTTATAGAGTTAGAACTTGAAAGTAAGCACAGAAATGATCAATTAAAAACAAAAATTCACACATGACACTTCACTGAAATTCACAGTAAAGATTTTGGTTACAAGAAAGAATCTAAATAGCCTTTATATTCCCTTTCAGTTAACTCCATAGAGCTTTGTAGTCATCTACTAATCACCCATGTAACAGTGGGTTGGGTGTGGCTATAAGGAATTTGGACAAAGTTGAATAAGTATGTACTGAATGCCTACTTTGCACCCAGTACTCTGCACATAGATTTAAATCCAGGTTGCCACTTTCATTTCTAATTTGTGGAGAAAATAGACAGTGAGGGAAGAATGTAAAGTTGCTGGATTAGCACTGCATTTTGTAATTATGTCACTAGGTCCTTGATAACATTTTGAGCATCTGGAAAATAAAATAGTCTAAAAAATTACATTGATGTTTATAAAAGACCATGTGTAGGGAGGATAACAGAGCAGTTGGAGCAATTCTTTGGTAGTAAAGGAAGTCATAATTCACACAGGTAACGCAAAAGGCAGAGTGAGTGAAAACTGAGTGTCTTGGAAGTTGGCCTCGGCTCGCTTCCCTGGAGAAGTCTGCCTCTGTCGCTCCTACTTCAGCCAGTCAAAGTGAATGGATTATTTCTGTGAGGTGCATTTCCGCTTTATTGTTTAAAAATGGAATGCAGGCAGCTGGAGAACACGATCGAAGAATGAACTATGATCACCTGAAACAACTATATTGTAGTTCTCCATGTTGGATACAAAGGAAAAAGTGTTGAATTCAAAAAAGGATGGATAAAGAAGGCTAAAAAGGCAAGCTCTAGAAATTCTACTGTAGGAAGAGAGTTTTGGAAGTAAAACCCAGGAAAGCCAAGCATTTCACAGCTCAGGACTCCTCAAAGTGAAAACAGAATAGAAAGTTTGCATCCATTTTATCTTCGTCAATTGAGATCTTATTTCTCTCTCATTTTTACTTTTCAGTGATGTTTTCCGTATATTTTAGAGATATTCATTTTCTTTTATCTTGTGTTTATAAAAAACATTTAAATTTCGAGCCTTTGCGCTTATTGCAGGAGGAAAACACTCTACCTGGTTACAGTATTCAGGTATAAACAATTTTTAACCTTTCTAGAATCTATATAGGGGCCCAATGTTAACTCTAACATTTTTAAAGTAAATATCTTTTATTTCTACTTTAGGTAGAGGAATAGTTCTAAACTAGATATCATATCCCCAGATAAAATCGTAAAACTAAGCAGGAATTCAGTCTTTTAAAAATGGCAGAACAAATCACGAGGTTTCTCATATGTGGATGCCATTCTCTTCCAATCTTAAAGCAATCCTAATGTTCTTAAGATTGATTGCTTATTTACATGTCGGTTGTCTATTCTTTCTTCTCTGAAAGCATCATATGAGTTACCAAAACTCTGTTAAGTTTTGAAAACTCTAGAAAGTTGGAAATTTTTACTGAAAGTGTAAGTGTTTGGCCTAAGGTTACCCTGGGTTAAGACCTGTGGAGATTATAATTTGGGATTTAAGTTCCTAACTGCTAAGCAACATCTTTGACAACTAGTCATTCCTACTTTGCCAGTAGCCACATATCGTACAGTCAAATAAATAGGGCTTTAGTTCTTAAATTGTTCTATAAATTATTAGGGTGCTCGGATTTAAAAAGGGATACTTTATCAGTATTTTCTTAACTGGCCAAACATCAGCTGACATTGATAAAGGTCAAAACGAGTATATACTTCTTGTATATACTCATGGTGTTAGAAATAATTGTAGGTTTTATGGTCATCATTGCCATCTTAGATTTTTTCCCCCTGGACTCAGAAACAAAAGCTTTCTCCATATGATCACTTGTATCCAGAAAGAGCTTTCTGTATAGAGTGAGTAGTTTCCCCCAGACTGACCACAGGTTCTGCAAGGAAACTCCTGTAAACATTATATTTTCTCAGACGAACCATTAGCATGTCCTTTCCTGAACCGCAGACACGGTTCCACAGGCTTTAAAATAGTTCTTTACATTTCAGAAGCAATACGTAATGGAGAGAGCGGAGAAATGTATGGAAGAGAATGCCTGCTTTTCTCCTCTTCCTTAAAGTTCAAAGACTATGTCCAGACACTTCTCCCTATGCACAGGCTTCTAGGGTCATAAACTTCTTCAAGGCACCTGTGCCTTCTTTGCCTCTAGTTTACCACTTTCTTTCTGTTTGCCGCTCATTTCGGGAGTGCAAGAGATGCCACTGGCAGTGAAATGATAGCTCTCACACAGACAGTGACAGGAATTCAGAAAGTAGGGGCATCACCTTCTGAGTGAGGATACAGTGGCTATTTGTGGCAGTCTGTTTAGGAGACCAAATACAATATTATGCTACTGGTACATATTAAGGGAGTATTTATAAACTGAAAGGAACACATACCTATGTTTCTTGGGACACAAAGAACTTAGATGCTGAGTGGATGCAGTCATAAATCCAAATCCGACCAAAATTAGGCTCCTTAATCTATGTTTCATGAGTTTCGTTTAGTTATGCCCTGTGGTTCAGTGCTTCATGAGGAAGCTGATAATAAACTGAACTTCTTCAGTGAAAAAAGCTGCAACTGTCTGTAAGCATGGAATATGTTTTAGGGGCAGTGTGGCAGCAGAGAGAATTTGAGATGGTGGTGTCCAGGGGGATTTGTTTCTTTTTTTAGCTGCTGTTTAGAACTACAGAATAACCAATAATTTAGTCCCTCTTCAACAGTCAGCCTCAGCAAGAGGCTTGGGCCACACCCAAAAAGAGGAATCAGGAACTTGGTTCTCCAAAATAAACTGAAGAGGGTACACGTGCAAGCTTCACCACCCCTTTCACCATCCATTCACCATCCTCATTCACCATCCATCATGGCTCCAGAGATGTGTCAGCATCTTACCCAGTCAGGCAGAAACTTGTAGTGGGACGTCCATACTTCCTCAGAGGGAAAGAAGACAAAACGGTGCCGACTGTAAGAATGCAGCTGGCTTTTGATCAGAACCCTTAGTTAACTTGATGGCACACGCTCCTGGGGTTAGTTCAAGCCTGTGATGTGCATAGCCTCCAACAAGCCTGGCTTTGGTTTTCAGCATGCCAATCTCACAAATATCTCTTGCAGGCGTACTCCACAGCCAGACTCTAGGATTAAAATGACTTTCAAAAGGTGCTGGATTGGAGTTTGTTCAAATTTCTCATTAACCACTAATGTTAATTCATACCAAAGGTGAAGCGATTCTCAACCAGCTGATGATGATGATGTTCGTGTTTTAAGCGACTTCAAACACGGGGAGGGTTTCAGTGGGAGCCGAGTCTCAGAAGTAAACATCCATATGTTATACGAGCTCTCTGATCAGGTGTGGGATGATTCCCAGGGGAGAGTTTTGAACAAGCAGGATTAAGGGTTAGCAAAAATGCTGCATTGCTTTGATTCACGTGTTTCAAGACCTAAATTTCTATGCAACGAGGAATAAAGGGCTCATTCATCAAGTGTAAGTCACAGCATAGCCTACCAAATTGTTTTGTAATTGCTCGGCGGACAAAGCTGTCAGAGCACATAGTAATTGGGCAGAGAAGATTGAGAAACAGGCAAATTTGGATTTTGAAACAGGATGTCCTATTTATTATTCGGTGCCAAGGTCTGAAAATGTTCCGTGTGGTGTGTCTTACTTACAAGACAGCAATGAGGTGCTGTCTGGAGATGCTTGCTGCGTTTGCAGACCTTTTTGCAGGGTCATGGGACTCTGAGATTTGTTTCCTGTGTACGGTGCACAGGCGGGCAGGGTATACACACTGTGGAGGGTTACTTCTGCAGCCCTTGTCTTCTGGGCCGTACTAGTCATTGTTAAGTTAAATATAAGACTACCAAACCATACAAACCTACCATGAGTCTGGTAGAAAAGTAAAAGCTGCACAAGCTACATACAGTTTATTATTGTAATGTAAGTAGAACTATCTGCATATAATGTGATTTAATTTATTGTGTTGTGTAGAAAATGAGAATTAATGACTGTGGATATAACCCCTGTTTTGTATAATATATTTTATTTCTGGTGCAAACTGATCATTTAAAGTATCTACTTCATTTGGTGTTTGGGTATAAATGTGTGTGTGTTCTTGTAAATGTTTCTAATAAGCAAGAATGCCATATGCTCACAGTATAACAACGTGTTCTCATTAAAAAATACATCCTACAGCAAGCCTTTTCTGCTTATAATTCAAGCAACATACACTGCACATATCCACATTCTCTGAGGTCTTTCTGTTCTAGGATGAGCTTAAACAAAAGGTCAACTAGTGGGTGCGATGAACTTCATTGTTTGAATGGTACCTTTGGTGGAACTCAACTATTTCTGCCCAGCCAAGGCAAATTTTCAGAAATAAGGAAAGAACGTATTGTTAACATTAAAGTGAAGGGCAGGCAAGGGATGAAATCTTGATGAAGACTATTACCTTGAGTCTCCACAGTTTGAGAATACAGCATAGCTACACAGCTGGGCTCACTGACTCATCGTGATGTCCCTTACCCACTTGGAAGAGGCCCTAAGTTAGTTTAGTCACTCTGAAGAGTGGCGTGCTCAGCGGACTCACCAGCCTCAAGCATCCCCAGTTGCCTCTGGGTTGTAAACAGTTGCTTCACTATGTGGGATGTTACTCCTGGTTTATTTTAAGCCCCAGAAACACATGGCGATTCTCACGGTTGGAGCAGTGTTCCCTGGGTCCCGCTGTGGCTGCCACCACCCATGAGATGTCCTGACAATACTACAGCCACTCCCACTGGGGGCCGGTGTTTGAGAAGATCCTGCATCAGGATGCTGAGTTGGGGGTTGGGGGTGGGAGTGTCTGGGGGCAAGATGTGGAGGGGCACTGCAGGAATGAAGGGTGGGCCAGGAAACATCCAGGAAACACAGGATGTCTTAGTCTACTTGGGCTGCTGTGACAAAATACCACAGACTACGGGGCTTAAAGAACAGACATTTATTTCTCACAGTTCTGGAAGATTTGGTGCCTGGTGAGGGCTTTCTTCCTGACTTATAGATGCTGCCTTCTCACTGTACCCTCATGTGGCTTTTCCTGCTTGTGTGTTGGAGGTGGGCAGGGGGTGGGGGGTTTGGTTGGTGGAGAAAAGGAGGGATCTCTTGTATCTCTTCTTATAAGGACACAAATCCTATTAGATCAGGGCCCGACATTTATGACCTCATGTAACCTTAATTACTTCCTTAGAAATGCCATCTCCAAATCCAGCCACACTGGAGGTTTGGGCTTCAACATAGGAATTTTAGGGGAACACAAATGTTGAGTCCATAACACAGACTATCCCATTATTTTCCCATATCACCTTGGGAACCATGGCTTCCTTGAATCTTGCCACCCCCGTTTTACCTTCCCACTCCTCCTGAACTTCTTCACATGTACCCCACATTCCACTATGGGCCAAAGATGCCTCGTGACCATGGCTAGTGGCGGGCGGTGGGGTGTCCCTTGGAGGAGCCCAAGGGCGCTTCAAATGCCTTTGATTTAGGGCCCCACCCTAACCCGAAATCATGGACTTCTGGGGTTGACTGACACCAGTAACTACTATTGGATTGGGAGAGATACCCATGGCTGCATGTCTTTAAAAAAATAGTAATTTAATGAACCATCTATTAGCACCAAACTAGAACCAAGAAAAATAATGCCTTTTTCAGGCTCTGTGTATCCGTGACCATCACTGGCTGCTGAAGCGCTAGCATTCCCATTTCACAGATGAGGATATGCTAGAGCCAGACTCCATGGGTTTATAGCGTGCTTATACTTGGGGTTGTGCAGAGAGTGTGAAAATAGGGATAATCACAGTCCCAACCTCACAGGGCTGCTGTGAGGACTTCAAACTTAGCACATGATGAAGCATTAAATAGGATAATTATTAAAATCTCCTGTTGCCTTGGATATGGAGACAAAACCGTCAGTTGGCCATTTTTGAGAGCTTTCAAGATGATGTGGATTGATGATTAGTAGTCCTGCCCTTTGGAGGATGAGATGAGATACAACAAGGAGGAAGAGATCCCTTTCTGCACACTGTCCCCTCCCCAGGGCCCAGACAAGGGCCAAGAGGGGGCCAGTGGCAGCCACACTGCCTCAGAAGCTCAGAGGGCCAGAGCAGTTTCATTCAAATCTGCTTTCTCCTTGGAGTGGAGGTGCCACTGCTGGGCCAGCGTGTCACTCCTGCCGCACACCTCCTGCTTTCTGCCCCTGGCTGAGAGGCCCTCAGAACCGCTCCCTGAACTTCATGCCTCTCGGAAAATGACTTCAGCAGCCATGATCTGTCAGAGCAGCGCCGGTTCCCTTATAACCCAAAGAGCCCTCTTATGCCCTAAAGAGCATCATTCCCTCCCATGGCTGCTGTCACACCAGGTGCCCGTTGAGAATGCTGGCATTTTGTCCCAGGGTGACAGTGGCATCTCCATAAGGTGTCAGTGGCTGGGGGATTTTCCAGTGCAGACAAAAAGGGGTTCTTACTCCACTGCTACTTCAGTGGGTCAACAGAGACCAGGTGTCATACAGCCTGCTGGAAAATGACTGCATCAAAGTCACAGCGTTCGTGGTACTTGTGGGAGCCTTCTTCTCCTGGGCCTAGAGGCCTCAGAGACCAGATGGAGACAAAACAACTCTTCCAAAAGGGCCTCTGGCGGGCGGAATGAGGGTAGAGTAGGCAGATCCAGGAGGCTGCACTCCAGGGAGTCAGCCTCGCCATTTCCCTTAGTCCCTTGGCCAGTGCTGGGTACCCGCTTGTGGGTGGGGATGGCCTGGCCTCATGGAATGCTTGAGAAAAACCAGCTGCTCATGAAAGACCCAGGCTCGCGGGCAGGAGCATCTCAGGTGGTGTCAAAGGTATTTTATGTTTTCAGGCAAAAATCCAGCAAGAGACTGTATCTAAATAGAACTGAATACCACTTGATGACTATTGTTAGCGTTTTATTCAGAAGGAAAATGAAGAATGAAGAAGAGCATATGCTTTTCTCAATTCAATAATGGTAGCTCTTCATTGAGTGTTCTCTACACGCCAAGATTGGTCTCAGTACCTTAAGCGTGTTCATCATTTAGCCATATGTGGTTGTCTACCTGTCACTCCTATGAAGCAGGACTATGGCATTGTCCTCACTTTAGAAGTCTGTAAACTGAGACACAGAGGGGTTAAGTAATTTGCCCAAGGGCTCCCAGCTACTAAGTGGCATAACTAGGGTTTGAAGTCAAGCTGCAGCCTCTAGACAATGACTATGCCAGGCCACAAACTCCAGTAGATACGGGTCACTTTCAACCTTTTATATGTCACCTTCTCCATCCAATCAGATTCCTATCCATCTCTCCCTTGTTGCCTGCCACTAAACAAGGCCTTTATCACCTGACTCCACATTGGCAGAGAGCAGCCTCCTAACTCTTCTCCTTATTTCTGAGCACTCCTCTTTTACTCACCACTGCCGTGTCATCTTCCTATGACTTTGGTGATATTACTCTACTGCCCAATCAACTTCAATCACTCCCATTCCTCACAAATCAGATTCCATGTTCTGTGCTTGGTATGCACAGCTTTATGCCTGCAATCTTGCTTTATTAACTTATCATTCACTATTCCTTTGGTTCAGTCTAATTGTGCCGAATGTGGCTTGCTCAAATGGATGTACTCATCACCCACTCAATATTCCCGCATGCTACTTTTTAGTCCCACTCTTCCTGCCGCCTGGAAAACCCTTTGCTTTCTAGTCGGGTCCATCCTTTATCTGCAGCCCACATCCTAGTTCCTCTCTAAGCCTCCTGTCCACCCCAACCCCAGATGAGCTCGACCTTATTTTGTGGTGGTTATTGTTTTAGGGTTTATGAATGGGTGGTCTGCAGGCCCATTTTGTTTGGCCAGCCAGTGTTTAGAGGAAAAAAAAAAAGGAATTTGAATGCCTTGGGATGGGACAAATGCTCTCCAATTTGCCAGAACCCCTGCCCTCCTGATATTCTTACATACAGCTTTCTTCACTGATTTCTGGGAGGGCTTTGGGCTTGCAAACCCTGCTTGTACAGTTAATAGATAATCATGTAGGTTTTAATGGTAGCATCTCTTTATTACCACCTTATTTCTCCTTCTTTCTCCTCAGTTTATACACCTCTAAATCATAATTTTCAAGCTGCCGGTCTTCAAAGAATTCCCTGACACTTTAGATTTGTCTCTCACCCTTTAACTTGTCAGATATTAACTGATTCCAAAATAAATTAGTTCCTGCATCAGGGGAATTGTTACCCAAAGAAACTCCTTACAGTTATTGCAAAGTTAATACTCACTCCATAATGTTTCTGCTTTGAAATTTTCTTAAAACAGGGATATTCTTTTTTTTTTTTTTTAATTAATTTTATTGGGGTGACAATTGTTAGTAAATTTACATAGATTTCAGGTGTACAATTCTGTATTACATCGTCTATAAATCCCATTGTGTGTTCACCACCCAGAGTCAGTTCTCCTTCCATCACCATATATTTGATCCCCTTTACCCTCATCACCCACCCCCCACCCCCTTACCCTCTGGTAACCACTAAATTATTGTCTGTGTCTATGAGTTTTGTTTCTCATTTGTTTGTCTTGTTCTTTTTGGTTTATATACCACATATCAGTGAAATCATAGGGTTCTCTGCTTTTTCTGTCTGACTTGTTTCACTTAGCATTATTCTCTCGAGATCCATCCATGTTGTCACAAATGTTCCTATATCATCTTTCCTTAATGCCGAATAGTATTCCATTGTGTATATGTACCACAACTTCTTTATCCATTCATCTATCGAAGGACATTTTGGTTGTTTCCATGTCTTGGCCACCGTAAACAAAGCTGCAATGAACATTGGCGTACACGTGTCTCTATAGAGAAATGCTTTTATATTTTTGGGGTAGATACCCAGGAGAGCGATTGCTGGGTCATATGGTAATTCTATTCGTAATTTCTTGAGGAACCTCCACACTGCCTTCCATAGTGGCTGCACCAGTCTGCATTCCCACCAACAGTGTATGAGAGTTCCTTTTTCTCCACAGCCTCTCCAACACTTGTTACTATTTGTTTTGTTGATGAAAGCTATTCTGACTGGGGTGAGGTGATATCTCATTGTGGTTTTCATTTGCATTTCTCTGATGATTAGCGATGTTGAGCATTTTTTCATATGTCTATTTGCCATTTGTATATCCTCTTTGGAGAAATGTCTCTTCAGGTCCTCTGTCCATTTTTCAATTGGGTTGTTTGTTTTTTTGTTGTTGAGTTTCATGAGTTCCTTGTATATTTTGGATATTAGCCCCTTATCAGAGGAACTGTTTGCGAAAATCTTCTCCCATTCAGTTGGTTGCCTCATTATTTTGTCAATAGTTTCTTTTGCTGTGCAGAAGCTTTTCAGTTTCATATAATCCCATTTGTTTATTTTAGTTTTTACTTCCATTGCCTTTGGAGTCAAATTCATAAAATGCTCTTTGAACCCAAGATCCATAAGTTTAGTACCTATGTTTTCTTCAATGCAGTTTATTGTGTCAGGTCTTATGCTTAAGTCTTTGATCCATTTTGAATTAATTTTGGTACATGGTGACAGATAGCAGTCCAGTTTCATTCTTTTGCACGTAGCTATCCAATTCTGCCAGCACCATTTATTGAAGAGGCTGTCTTTCCTCCATCGTATGTTTTTAGCTTCTTTGTCAAAAATTATCTGTCCATATTTATATGGTTTTATTTCTGGGTTCTCAATTCTATTCCATTGGTCTATGTGTCTGTTTTTCCGCCAATACCAAGCTGTTTTGATTATTGTAGCCCTGTAGTACAAGGAAAAATCAGGGAGTGTAATACCTCCAGTATTGTTCTTTTTTTTAAATATTGCTTTGGCTATTCGGGGTCTTTTGTGGTTCCAAACAAATCTGATGATTTTTTGTTCTATTTCTTTAAAAAATGCCATTGGGATTTTAATGGGGATTGCATTAAATCTGTATATGGCTTTGGGTAATATGGCCATTTTAACTATGTTGATTCTTCCAATCCATGAGCACGGAATGTCTTTCCATTTCTTTGTGTCTTCTTCAATTTCTTTCAAAAATGTCTTATAGTTTTCAGCATATAAATCCTTCACATCCTTGGTTAAGTTTATTCCTAGGTATTTTATTCTTTTTGCTGCAATTGCAAAAGGAATTGTTTTTTCTATCTCTTTTTCTGAGATTTCATTGTTGGTATATAGGAAAGCAATGGACTTTTGTACGTTGATTTTGTAGCCAGCAACTTTACTATATTCATTGATTGTTTTTAATAGCTTTTTGGTGGAGTCTTTAGGGTTTTCTATGTATAGCATCATGTCATCTGCAAAGAGTGACAATTTAACTTCTTCATTCCCAATTTGGATGCCTTTTATTTCTTTCTCTTGCCTGATAGCTCTGGCGAGGACTTCCAACACTATGTTGAAAAGCAGAGGTGATAGGGGACAACCTTGTCGTGTTCCTGAACGTAGAGCAAAGGGCTTCAGCTTTTCACCATTAATTATGAGGTTAGCTGAGGGCTTGTCGTATATGGCCTTTATTATGTTGAGGTATTTACCTTCTATACCAATTTTAGTAAGTGTTTTAATCATAAATGGATGTTGTATCTTATCAAATGCTTTTTCTGCATCAATTGATAGAATCATATGGTTTTTGTCCTTTATTTTGTTTATGTGATGTATCACATTGATGGATTTGCGAATGTTGAACCATCCTTGTGCCCCGGGGATGAACCCCACTTGGTCGTGATGAATAATCTTTTTAATGCATTGTTGTATTCGATTTGCTAGAATTTTGTTTAGGATTTTAGCATCTGTATTCATCAGAGATATAGGTCTGTAGTTTTCTTTTTTTGTGTTGTCCTTACCAGGTTTTGGTATCAGGGTAATGTTGGCCTCATAAAATGAGTTAGGGAGTACTGACTCTTCTTCAATTTTTTGGAAGAGTTTGAGCAGGATTGGTATTAGATCCTCTTTGAAGGTTTGGTAGAATTCACTGGTGAAGCCATCTGGTCCAGGAGTTTTGCTTTTGGGAAGGTTTTTGATGACTGATTCAATTTCGTTACTGGTGATCGGCCTGTTTAGATTTTCCACTTCTTCTTGGTTCAGCCTTGGAAGGCTATATGTTTCTAAGAACTTGTCCATTTCTTCTAAGTTATTAAATTTGGTGGCATATAGTCCTTCATAGTATTCTTTTTTTTTTTTTTTTTTTCATAAATTTATTTATTTATTAGTTTCAGGTGTACAAAACAAGGTAATACTTAGACGTTCATCATCCATATCCCTCACACTGTGAACCCCCCTCCCCCCATCCACCATCCCTCCGACCCCACACCGAACCATCACATTATATATATAAAATTATAGTTGGCATTCATTAATGTCCAGCCTCTGGTGTCCAATGCCATGATCAGGTATCCACAGCATCCCTGAGGTGGTCTCCCCAACAGGACGCATGCCCATCGGATACCCAACAAAATCTCCACAACATTATAGAATACCTTCCCCAAATTAATTTTCAAAAACAAAACAAAAAAAAAACAAAAACAAAAACAAACAAACAAAAAAAAAACCCCGAGGCCATCTTGTGGTCACCAGCTGCCTCCAAATCCCTTCACCTTTCCCCTATCCCCAACCCCCTCCCACACACCCATCTAACCACTCTCGGTTTTTTCTCCGCGTCCCCAAAACTGTCTCTGATTAGTTCATTCGCATAGTCTTTTCTTTAGATTCCATATATAAGTGAGATCATATGGTACTTGTCTTTCTCTTTCTGACTTATTTCACTTAACATAATGTTCTCTAGATCCATCCATGTTGCTGCAAATGATAAGATTTCTTTCTTCTTTATGGCTGCGTAATACTCCATTGTATAAATGTACCACAGCTTCTTAATCCAGTCATCTACCGATGGGCATTTCGGTTGTTTCCATATCTTGGCTATTGTATAAAGTGCTGCAATAAACATAGGAGTGCATACAGATTTTTGAATTGGAGTTTTGGATTTCTCCGGGTAGATGCCTAGGAGTGGAATTACTGGATCATAGGGTAGTTCCATTTTCAGATTCCTGAGATACCTCCATACTGTTTTCCATAGTGGCTGCACTAATCTGCAGTCCCACCAACAGTGCACTAGCGTTCCCTTTTCTCCACATCCGCGCCAGCATTTGTTGTTTGTTGATTTATTGATAATAGCCATTTTGACTGGAGTGAGGTGGTATCTCATTGTGGTTTTTATTTGCATTTCTCTGATGGTTAGTGAGGTTGAGCATTTCTTCATATGTCTCATAGTATTCTTGGATAATCCTTTGTATTTCTGTGGTGTCCGTGATAACTTCCCCTTTTTCATTTCTGATTTTGTTAATTAGTGTCTTCTCTCTTTTTATCTTAGTGAGTCTAGCCAAGGGTTTGTCGATTTTGTTAATCTTTTCAAAGAACCAGCTTTTTGTCACATTAATTTTTTCTATTGTCTTTTTGTTCTCTATTTCATTTAGTTCTGCTCTGATTTTTGTTATTTCCTTTCTTCTGCTGACCTTGGGTTTCGCTTGTTCTTCTTTTTCTAGTTTTTTAAGGTGTAACATGAGGTTATTTATTTGGGATTTTTCTTGTTTCTTGAGATAGGCCTGTAATGATATAAATTTCCCTCTTAAAACTGCTTTCGCGGCATCCCAAAAATTTTGGTAGGATGTATTTTCATTGTCATTTGTTTCTATGTATCTTTTGAGCTCTCCTCTAATTTCTTCTTTGACCCAGTCGTTCTTTAAAAGTATGTTGTTTAATCTCCATGTATTTGTGTTTTTTCCTGCTTTCTTTTTGCAGTTGATATCCAATTTCAAAGCTTTGTGATCAGAGAATATGCTTGGTATGATTTCAATCTTCTTAAATTTGCTGAGGCTGATTTTGTGTCCCAATATATGGTCTATCTTTGAGAATGTTCCATGTACACTAGAAAAGAATGTATAGTCTGATGTTTTAGGATGAAGTGCTCTATATATGTCAATTATGTCCAATTCATCTAATGTGTCATTTAGGGCTGCGATTTCGTTATTTATCTTCTGTTTGGATGATCTATCCATAGCTGTCAATGATGTATTTAAGTCCCCCAGTATAATTGTGTTTTGGTCAATTTCTCCCTTTAGTTCTGTTAGTAGTTGCTTGGTATATTTCGGTGCTCCCTGATTGGGGGCATAAATATTGATGACTGTTATGTCTTCTTGTTGTATAGTCCCCTTTACCATTATGAAATGTCCATCTTTGTCTCTTGTTATCTTTTTCACCCTGAAGTCTGTTTCATCGGAAATCATTATGGCTACACCTGATTTTTTCTGGGTACCATTTGCTTGAAGTGTCAATTTCCACCCTTTCACTTTGAGTCTATGCTTGTCCTTGTAGCTGAGATGTGTCTCTTGTAGGCAGCATATGGTTGGGTTTAGTTTTTTGATCCAATCTGCTACTCTGTGTCTCTTTATTGGTGAGTTCAGTCCATTTACATTTAGGGTGATTATTGATATGTGAGGATTTCCTGTCATTCTGTCTTTAGTTTTCTGGTAAGGCTGTGTCTCCATTGTTTCTTTGCCTTTTTGTTGTTGTCTGTTATTTCTGTGTGGTAGTATTCTATGATGTTTCCCTCTGTTTCTTCTTTTATTACAGTATATATTTCAGATTTGGATGTTTTTTGAGTGGTTACCCTTGAGTTTATGTAAAAGAAAGTTTGATATTTAGAGTATTCCAGTTTTTTCAGTCCGCTTACTTTCTCTATTCCCATATTCCAGTTCAGGCCTTTACGCTCCCCCTTTTTATGTTTTGGTTGCCACAAGTTGTCCCTGTTGATGGTGGTCTAATAGCCTCCTTTAGTATTTCTTGTAGTGCAGGTCGTGTATTAGAAAATTCCCTCAGCTTCTGGATGTCTGGAAAGGCCTTTATTGCTCCTTCATATCTAAAGGAGATCTTTGCTGGATATATTATTCTTGGCTCATGATTTCTCTCTTTCAATAGTTTGAATATTTGGTTCCATTCCCTCCTAGCTTGTAGAGTTTCTGCTGAAAAATCTGATGATAATCTAATGGGCTTTCCTTTGTAAGTTACCGTCTTCTTTTCCCTGGCTGCCTTGAGGATTCTTTCTTTATCATTGATTTTAGACAGCTTCAATACAATGTGCCTTGGTGAAGGCCTGTTGGGATTGAGGTAATTAGGTGTTCTATTTGCTTCTTGGATTCGAGGATCCAGTTCTGTCCACAAGTTTGGGAAGTTCTCATCGACGATTTGTTTGAATATATTCTCTGTTCCCTTCCCTCTTTCTTCTCCTTCTGGTATGCCCATTATTCTTATATTGCTCTTTCTGATGGAGTCAGAAAGTTCTTGTAGAGTTCTTTCATTTCTTTTAAGTCTCAAGTCTCTTTCTTCTTCCCTCTGTGTAAATTCCAGGTTCCTATCTTCGATGTCACTGATTCTTTCCTCCATCTGGTCAACTCTACTACCTAAGCTGGATATTTTATTTTTAATTTCTTCTATTGAGTTCTTAATCTCCAGAAATTCTATTTGGTTCTTTTTCAAGATTTCAATCTCTTTTGTAAAATGCTCATGGTGTTCTTTGATTGTGTTTCTGAGTTCATTAAACTGCCTTTCTGTGTTTTCTTGCATCTCGTTCAGTTTTTTCAGAATTGCGATCTTGAATTCTCTGTCATTTAAATCACAAAGGTCCATATCTCTAAGTTCCTTTTCTGGAGACTTTTCACTTTCTTTCTGAGCTATCTTGTTGCCTTGGTTATTCATGGCAATCACTGATTTACTATTTCTCTTCCTAGACATCTACAGGAGTGTCTTCTGCAACAGGTTGATAGGTATGCGAAGAGCTTTTGGAGTTCCAAAGCTCTTTCTGCACTAGATTCAGAGCCCGTTTGTTTCAGCAGTTCTGTTTACTCCTGCAGGGATCCGCCCAGATAGGTGGGGCCAGGGGCGGGGTGAGTTGTGAGAGGTGGCCCAGAGCAATGGTGGCGACCACCACCACAGCCAGTCCTGCTTCCACAGCTCCCTCCCCTTTGCCGGAACTAGTTGAGCTGCGAATCTGTGTCTGCGGTCCACAGTTCTCAGAGCAGCAAATATTCTGTCCTTTGATCCGACACTGCTACTTTATCGCTTCTAGCACCGGGCAGGTGGGGGCGGGGTGAGCTCTGGGAGGGTAGGGAGGGGGCGGCTAGTCTCCGTGCCTGAGGCTTCCGCTCTCCGCTCGGCAGTGAGGGCTTAAACCACCGATTTCAGCCCTCTTCCCTCAGTCTTTGCTCCGAGGTCTGCCGTGAGCGAGCGTTGGGTTCAGCGGTTTTGTATGCTGCCCCCTCAGCCCTGTGGGCCGTAAGCGGAGCCCTAGCAGTCCGAGTCCTTCCCTCTCCCGCAGTGGCGGTAGTTCCGGGAGCAGAGGGCTCCGGGCACTGAGCTAGGTCTGTGGCCTGCGCCCGCGCGGCTCCGTCTCCGCACTTCTCCTCTCCCTCCTCTTCCGCTCGCGCGATTCACCCACCTGGAGGTGAATTCAGTAGTCGGCCTCTTCGTCTTGCCTGTCTGCTGTGCAAGGAGTCCTTTGTGGAGTTATTGTTGTCCGATTCGTTGTAAATTCCAGGGGAGCGTTACAGAGGCTCACCTCACGCCTCCATTTTTAAAATTCAAAACAGGGATATTCTTAAATGGCCTCCTGTTAAGACGGACCCTTGAGTTTAAATCCTGTTTTTCTAATTACTATCTGTGGAACCTCAGAAAATCGCAGGTCTTTCTGAGCCTCAGTTTACTCCTTTGTAAATCAGGAAAAGAGTAACTCCTTTGTAGAGTTTTTAAGTGGTGGCTGCTACGCAGCAGAAGCTCAGTGAATGGGAGCTAACACTGTTTTCAGGAGGCAGCCCTATGGAGCGACGCGAGTTCTTAGGTTCCTGGTGTCAAGACTGGCTGTGGGGTCTTTTGGGCATGGACATTTTGGGGGATACGTGTCTTTCTAACCCTTCTCCTCATTTCATAGATGAGGGCGCCGGGACATACAGAAGGTTGTGTGTATGAAGTTCCTGGCACAGAGCAATGACGATAGCTCACGTGTGTGGTGGGGACCCTCCACCAGGCACTGGCTTACGCCTGTATTTCACTCAGTCCCCACCACAGCCCTGTAAGGCAGGCATGGTCATCTCTGAGACACAATGCGCTTAAGCACCTTGCTACCCGGGCCTGGAAAGGACAACGCTGGGAAGTGAAAGTGGGAAATGGGGTTCCGGAGCCCAAACTCACCCTCAGTGTTGTCATTCACACCCTGAGTGCCTAGAGGAGCCTCAAAGACCTTCCTGCCTTTGACCTTCCATCACCCCTCCCCTATCACATACCAATGTGATGATAGACAAAGACAGGGCCTTCATTGCAGAATGTAGGGCTGCTGCCCAGAATTTCCCAAATGCCAAGTGTGGACAGGTGTTAAGCAGGGAGTTTTACCGGTTTGTGCTGAAGTAAGAAAAACTAGGACACCGATAAGCACATGTCATCAACAAAAACTGATTCAATGTTGAAAACACTGGCTTTTTGCCCCCGAGATTATAACTTTGTGATTTTGTGTCTGTGTTGTGAACATCTTTTCTGTTATTAAATGGTAGTGATGCTAGTTAGTGGGCTTTTTCTTTTATGTCTTTACTTGACAAATAGTTTCTCTTTGTCCTCCTTTGAGAGATCTCTCCTGTTCTGAGTAGTCAAGCGATTAACGAATCACTTTTAAACCAAAACTATTGGCAATGCAAACAATTCAGACCACTGCTCTTCCCTTGAAAGGTTTTCATAGCTGCTCCTCAAAACCAGCCTCCAGGGTGGAACTTTCAGCTACACTTACAAGCAGCTTCTATAATGAAAAAGATCACTACTTCTCTGTTTGTAATAACAACAGTAATGATCGTGATAACAACGCCGCCACAGCACCTTACAGACTTCTACTTAGTGTAGCCTTCCAAACGAAAACATTACAACTTTTTTTTATGTTACTTTATGTCTTTTCTAAACTGAACTGCTTTGACTGAAGAGTAGAAAAGTACAGTCCCTCATGCCAAAACCCTGCATATCAGTGTGGATACTTTTCTTGCATTTTAGTCTCATTTCTACCCATCCACGATCCCATATCTTCTTATTCAAGTAAGCTTTGGCCCAAAGCCTTTCTTAGATTTTATTTAGAACTTAATTGCTGTTCTCTTGTTCATTTCTGTCATATAAGAGAAACCAAACCTACTGGGTGAGCTGGAGCTGGCTCGTACTAGCTCGTGAGAACAATTTGTTAAATATTCTGGAACTTTGTGAAATGGTTGGTAAACAAAGCCATTCCTTAAAACTAAATTATATAAACACAATTAAATTGTATTAAAAGCAAAGGTGAAAAATACTGAAAGCATCACTTTCTAATTATTTCACTATATTTTACTATTGTGTATACATTTCAGATCATGTGTATCTACTCTATCTGTAAAGTATCCATATGGAAATGCAAAACAATGTTGTGCTTCATACATCTCTTCCCAGCTCCATATTTGGTGATATGACATTGGTAGTTTGAAATCAGCCATCGTACAAATATTTATTTATAGCACAGAAATCAACAAATGCTACAAACCATGGCACATTCCCTTCAGAGACCTGGATGTTAAATGCTTAGCAGCACACCACTGTCTACCATTCCCTTCTTCCTACCAGACGAACTCAGAACTCAATCCATCAATGAACTTCCTTTTCACAGATAAGGAAATTGACGTTCTGAGAAGTTAAATGATCTATTAAAAATCTCACAGCTGATAAACAGTAAACCCAGGACTAGAATCCCAGGCTTTAAAAGCCTACCCAGTGCTCTTTTCATGCTGGAGAATGAAGGACATCTCAGACCCTAAAAAGAACCTTGGAAGTTAGGATGAGCTTCCCAGCTTACTAATGGCCCTGGAGAAAGTTTTGCCGTGCGTGTCTGCAGGGAGATCAAACATTTTGATTCCTGTAACAGAAATCCTTAAAATACAAAGATGCTTTTATGACTTCAGCTAGTATTCCCACATTGATATCTCACAAGAAACCCCAAGTTAGTGAGGTTTGTGTATGCATTGCAAGTTGGGGGATGGGAAGGGGAGGGTGCCACAAAAGGATGAGAATCACTGAGAATACAATTGAAAGCTTGAACCTTTTAGAGCCTCCTAAATTTACAGCCCCAACCCCCACACACCACATATCCATAGATGGCACATATGGTAAAGTTGGAAACATGATAAAAAATATAGAAAATAAACATTCAATGAGACACAATGAAATATAGTAGACTTTCCAAGTAAGCCTTCAGTCTACATCTGTTTGCACAATACTCTCTTGTGACATTTTAAATATTATATTTATAATGTAGAACCAATCTGAGCACAGTCATAGTAGAGCAGAGTTTTACAGGCTCCCTCAAGAAAAATGAATGTAATTTCCTACATAGAATGAGGAATTCAGCATCAGCTTCCATTTTGGAAACCATTTGTGCTAACTACATGAACTCTCAGAGAATCACCAGTATCTTTTTAAAATCACTTATAGAGCAGTGTTTTTAATATACTTAATTTGATCCCATTAAATCAATAAAATAAATGTAGTAATTGATAATGAATTAATGGCTTGCCTCATTTTTTCAGGATGTTATCTGCATGGCCCAGCTACTGCCCTCAAAAGATAGGTTTTTTTTTCTCTCTACTCACTGGCCAACCATGGTCACTGCCATACTTCTGTAATGGTATTTCTGACTCCATATTTGATTCTTAGTTTCATACCCAGCCTCCCACCACCAAAACTTTATCTTTCTTTCTATCTTAGGAACCCAGGTACGTTGTAAATGTTTCCCTTGACAAGCATGATAGACAGTGTTAACGACAGTGTTTATTTAGAGTCAATGGTATGCTACTTAAAAATGGGCAAAGAGGGGCTGGCCTGGTGGCTCAGGTGGTTAGAGCTCCATGCTCTTAACTCTGAAGACTGCGGGTTCGATTCCCACATGGGCCAGTGGGCTCTCAACCACAAGGTTGCCAGTTCGATTCCTCACTAATACTGAAAGGACAACAACTTGAAGCTGAACGCACCCTCCACAACTAAGGTTGATTTGGAAAAAAGTCCTGGAAGTACACACTGTTCCCCAATAAAGTCCTGTTCCCCTTCCCCAATACAATCTTAAAAAAAAAAAAAAAAGGGCAAAAAATGTTCTCTATGCTAAGCCAAAGACCTGAGTGTTTAAACTGCAATGATTCCTTGAGTTTTTTTTAACTATGAGTGATGCTTTCTGATATATCAGTGAAGGACTGTGGCGGGGGGTCATTTAGATGTTCACGTGATCTCCTCTTTACTACTGTCGTGTCCAAACGTAATACTGAGTGTGGGAAGCTTATACTGTTTAGTTTAACATGGAACTTTCAGTGAAGAAGAGAGGAAATCTAGCCGGATAACCTTGATGGGCTTTGGTTATTGCTGTGCCCACATGTCACGTAGAAGATACAGAGTCCAGGTATGTCCTATGTCAATGAAAGCCGCTTTCTAATTCCTGCGCTATACTTGGTAAGGAGGATTCCTGATATGGCCTGGACTTCTCACCCTTTGCTTGAGGTGCCCATGGTAGCTCGGCTGGACTGCTGAGTCCCCAGGGGTTTCATTCCTTAAATCCCTTTCAAACATGTACAGGAGACATTCTTGCAGCCTACTTAGGAAACTATTTCTTGAGGAACAGTCATCACATTTCTGAAAAATTATGGTGGCAGCTGATCCAAAATCTTGGCCTTGAACTCCAGCCAATGTTTTCTTGACTCCAAAGTGTCCTGCCAAAACAAAGTAATTGCACAGCTGACAGAACCTCTCTTGTTACCTCTAAGGAATGACCATAATTTATAGCCTGCAACGCCAATGGGGGTCTCCTAGCGAATGTACAGTTGCTCTGGTGCATTTCACTGAGTCCTCTCAGGGCTGATGACCTCATATTTACCTTCTCAGGAAAACACGCAATTCCTTGGTTGAGGAGGGTAAACATCACTGATAAGGAGCCCTGTTTTTACTGGAGCTGTGTGTTCTTTCTTTTTTTTCTTTTCTTTCTAGGTGTCTACTGGTTTCCTGACAGGAGAGTTTGGTGCCATTACCTGAGACCTCTAATTCTTCTCCCAGGTGCTGGTTCCAGATTTGAGATGGCCGTGACCAAAGCTGTCACTATGGAGATTTGTTAAAGGAGAGACATATTTGGCTTTAAAAAATAGGCAGGCTCCTTCGTTTTAAAAGGAGTAATTTTTCTGAAAAATCATTCTAGGCTTGACTGCATTTTAAGGCAAGGTAGGTTCTAGGCTCAGAATCACCTGGTCTATAGATTCCAGAACCTAGAAGCCTTGTAACGGGCAGTCGGGGAGAGGTCTCTTTAAACTTTATGAACCTGGGTGAGAAGTTGAGCTGCAGGCTTATGGGTGACTAAAAGCGGGAGGACTTGGAGGGTCTCCAGGGTTTGTTATTGTACTTAAGAGGCTCTGACATCCTCTGCTTTCTGAGATAAACATTTCCGGAAGAAGCACCAAAGAAAATTCATTATGTGCATCTTTAGGACCAGCCAGTGGGAAGAAATATGTGGGGGCGAGGAGTCACCCAAGGTCACCCAGGAGACATCTAACCATAGCAAATTTTCTCTGAAATATTCATTCTCTGTTCCTGCATGGCTGTTAAAGCCCAAGTCCTGGTTTCTGTAAACTGGAAAACTCGCCACCCTCTCTGTACCCAAGGCAGTGACCCTCTGGCGAACACTCTTAGCTCTGGTGTTCATTCAGTTCCTGTTGGATTTTGGGCCCCTGGAGCCTTCCTTTAATTTTTTGGTGAGTTCAGCTGTGCATTTGCAGGAATGTTTGTTACATATATCCAGTATGTCTAACTGTTGTGTAGTGGGCAGTTTCCAGGTAATGATATCTTCCATACTGCCAGAAATAAAGTGTTTGCAATCTAATGTAAATGGGATTGAAAGAGATCAACGATGGGTATCTTTTCTTACCCTTAATAGGAAGAGTAAGGCATTGGCAAAGTCCTGAATCAGCGTCTTTAAGGTGACGTGAGGTGAGTTTCTGTATGGGACGGCTTGTATTACTCCTGGAAGATCTTCTTGATGAGGCATCAGTTACATTTTGCTGCAGTGCTCTTGGGTCTGCTGCTTTGACCACCAGACTGAGTCTCTAAACCTCCACTGGTCATACTTCCCACTTGGGGAATGGAGAAAACTCACTACTACTAGTCTCTGTGTCTGAGTCTCTGACCCACTGGGTGGCCTTGCTTTAAGTTCTTTGTTATCCTGTGGTTTCTCACTGACTGAATGTTTTGAAAAATTACCTTGCTTCAACCTAAAGAACCATGAATACCAATCCTTAGATGGCTCACCTGATCCCCAGCTTCCCCACCAGGCCCAATCCAGTCTGTGTTTTAGCTCCCACCATGTACTCTTTTCTCTGAGTCTTCTCTCTAGCATGGATGAAGACTCTGCTTTGACAGTTCAGGCAGTATAGATTCTAAGGAGGACAGAGTGGGTGGGTCTGTGTTATCAAAAGATGTGGATCTATTAAGACATTCAGAATTGAAGAGACCTGAAGTTAGCAGAAAGGAGGTTTTGCATAAACATTGTCAATCTCTTTTGTATTCTGAGGTTATTATCTCAGCTCTAACTTCATTTACAAGCTGCAGCCTATCAATAGTTTCCTATCAAACGTTAGTGGGAAGGTCCGACAAGTCCAGAAAACTCTGTATTCTTTCCCCGTCCATTTTCCTGTTATCTGTCTCTCACCCAATCTCTCCTGAAGTTAATTGCCAATGAGAGGATTGGCAATATCTTCTTGTTATTGTGGTAAAAACCACATAACATAAAATTTACCATCTTAGTCATTTTTAAGTGTACAGTTCAGCAGAGTTACATATACTCACATTGTGAAACTGATCTCTGGAACTGCATTATTTTGCAAATCTGAAATTCTATACCCATTAAACAATAGCTCCCCCTTTTTCCCTCCCCTAGCCTCTGCTCACTACCATTCTTTCTATTTCCATGAATTTGACTACTAGATAATTCATATAGATGGAATCATACAGCATTTGTCTTTTTGTGACTAATTTTACATAGCATAATGTCATCAAGTCTCATACATGTAGCATGTGACAGGATTTCTTTCCTTTTTAAAGTCAAATATTCTACTGAATGTATATACCACGTTTTGTTTTTATACTCATTTGTTGATGGACATTTGGGTTGCTTCTGTCTCTTGGCTATTTGTTAATGGGGCTGCTATGAACATGAGTGTGCAAATATCTCCTTGAGACTCTGCTTTCAATTTTTTTGGATATCTACCCAGATGTGGGATTTGCTGGATCATATGGTAGTTCTATTTTTAATGTTTTGAGGAAACCTCTACACTGTTTTCCATAGCAGCTGCACCATTTTACATTCTCACCAACAGTGTACAAGGGCTCCAATTTCTCCATATCCTTGCCAACACTTATTATTTTCTATTTTTTTATAGTAGCCATCCTAATGGATGTGAGGTGGCAATGTCTTTCTTATACTTCTTCATAAGATCCCTGGAATTATGGATGTTTTGAAAATATCTGATTCGTCAAATTCTTGGGTGCTCAGTTCAACTTTCAATGGCAGATGGGCATTCAAGTGATCTTCAAAAGTCAAAGAAGCTGTCATAAATTAAGAGTTTTCTGATCAAGAGTGGAAAACATCCAGAACATTCATGTTTGCTTTTCATCCAAAATTATCACTCAATTAATGTTCACCACTAAATTCCACCTGGTTTCATGCTATAAACTTTATAGAGCTCTCCTTACAAGCTTTCTGTGTGTTTTCCTAATGATGGAAAGGCCATTTCATTTTGGCTTCTGCTTTTCTTCTGTGAGCTCATGCTGGAGTCATTGTGCTGTGTCTTTTATAGGCTTGGGCTACACAAGAACTACAGGAGTCCATTTCCTTCTGATTCTAAGTCTTGGTACTCCTCAAGCTGGGGTGACTGGCTTTTCTTGGAGGTCACAAAGGTCACCTTGGCTTCAAGTAATGACCACAAGCAACATATCATTTTCACTGCAAATGACTTTCTTGTTTATCAAATTTTATTTGCAGTTGATATTGGATCAGAACCTGGTGTATTTAGCTTGGCAGCCTGTGTTCCTGTCAGCATCATGCCATTCCCAAGGAGGGTATCTTATAATGCCTTTTTGCCTGGTGTGCCTCTCTTCTAACTCATGGCTCTAAAATAAGAAATCATACTTCTCACATTCCCTTTTATTTCCTTATTATGTCTTGAGTTACAGCCCTGTACCCATTCAACCCAGCAAAATACATGGCAAGGAGAGAATTTACAATACGTAATTGATGAATATTTTATCTTATTGGGAGGTAGCTTGAAGGCAATACAGTGTGCCAACCTACGCTTGACCAAACAACATTAAACATTTGAGTCCATTACAACTGAATGCTTCTGACATTGAAACTCATTAACAGCTGATGCTTTACAAAGTCGGTTTGGGAGCATGGTACTTTTTGGTCATGTGACCAGGATGGTAGTTCTCAAAGTTGTGCACCCTGGTGAGGCAATAGTAGACTCACCCTACCTACTCACACTTGCAAATACCTTGCTAAAGTACCCTTACCATAATTAAGGGACAAAATGAAGGCACTTTAAATAACAGTTCAAGGAGGGATTAATATGGAAAGACATTTTTTTCTTCATGACCAAAATTATGGTGATCATAAACTAGAAATCTTGAAGAAAAATTTGATGGCAGAGAAGAAAGGTGGAAGGAAACTGGTTCCTTGAAGATGCTGATGATCCTTCTGGAGCCACCATTTTGAAGACTTCTTGTTAAGTGACATCATTACTATTTAAGCTAATTGAGTGGGGATTTTCTGTTATTTGTGGCCAAAAGTGTCCAAAACCATGAAACCCTGTTTAGGGTTTGGTCTTTAACTAATGAACAATGGGAAGCTGCTACAAGGTTTTAAGAGAAGTGTGACGTGGTCAGATTGTGGGTTGAAAAAGATGTTCTAATTTAGTTTCAGTATGTGGAGATGGGGTTGTAGTAGTTTAAGGATGGATATAGGGGGTAAGGATAAAAGAGAACCAGGTTTGAAGCAGAAGATTATAAGGTACATCTCAGATATGATGAGTGTATGCAAGTGTATCTCATTTCTATATTGCATATATTTCACTGCCAAGTATGCAGTGAAATATATGCAATATAGAAATGAGATCTTGTCCAGAGAGATAAATTTAGGAGTCATTGATATATATAGAAACTGAAGTCATGAATATGGATGGATGGGTTTGAGATGAATCCTTGAGGAACTTCAGTATTCAATGACAGTATAGAAGAGGATGAATCTCCAAAGGAGATAGAGAATGAGAGGTAAAGTAGAGGATCTGAACACCCTAAAGTCAGCCCTTGCATTGCCACTTAAAAACCCATGGGAGGGCTGGCCTGGTGGCTCAGGTGGTTGGAGTGCTGTGCTCCTAACGCCGAGGTCACGGGTTTGATTCCCACATGGGCCAGTGAGCTGCGTCCTCTAAAGATAAGACTGTGAACAACGGCGCTCCCTGGAGTTGGGCTGCCGTGAGCAGCTGGAGGTCGTTGTGGGCTGCCGTGGGCTGCTGGGCTGCTGGGCTGCTGGGCTGCCGTGGGCCGCTGTGTGCTGCCATGAGCAGCTGGTGGCCAGCGTGTGTGGTCGGCAGCCGGTGAGAGCTGCCGTGAGCAGGCCAACTGACGACTGGTGACCGACTGCCTCAGCGGGGTGGGGGGTAGTGGGGAGCACAAGGCTCATAATACCAGTATGGGCCAGGGAGCTGTGTCCTACACAACTAGACTGAGAAACAACAGCTTGAACCAGAGTGGTGAGGGGAGGCCGAAGAAGAGGGGAAAACAAAGCAAAAACCAAAAAACAAAAAACCCATGGGAGATTCCTCAAAAAATTGAGAATAGAACTATCATACGATCCAGCAATTCCACCTCTGGGTACTTATCTGAAGAAAATGAAAACAATAATTCAAAACCATATGTGCACACCTATGTTTATTGCACCATTGTTTACAATAGCCAAGATATGGAAACTACCTAGGTGTCCCTCGAAAGATGAAAGGATAAAGAAGATGTAGTTTATGTGTACAGTGGAATACTACTCAGCTATAAAAAATGAAATCTCACCATTTTTGACAACATGGATGGACTTACAGGTTATTATGCTAAGAGAAATTAGCCAGACAGAGAAAGACAAACACTGTATGATTTCATTTATATGTAAAAATCTAAAAAACAAAACTAACAAAAAATGAAACAGAACAAACTCATAGATACAGAGAACAAATTGATGACTGCCAGAGGAGAGGGTGTAGTGGGATGGATGGAAAAAGGGAAGGGGATTAAGACGTACAAACTTTCAGTTACAAATCCGTCAGGAGGATGTAATGTATAGCATAAGGAACATAGTCAATAATATTGTTGATTACTAGATGATTACTAGAGTTATTATGGTGATCACTTCCTAAGGTACATAAATATTGAATCACTATATTGTTGTGGGGACAGAGTCCCAGAGAGCAGTTTCCAGGCTCTCGCCTCATGTAGAAAGGTGCTGGCTCAGGTAGTAAATGGTCATCAGCTGTTACCGGTTAGCCATTAGCCACTGATATAACTGCCATGGCTAAGCTAGCAAGGTGGTGGTGTAGTGGCGTGGCGTGGCGTGGTGGAGTGTGGATTACGGATTGCAGGGAGGCAGATTGCAGCTAGCAAGAGAGGTTGGTTGGCAGAGACAAGTGGATGGCACGTTGCGGATCGTGTGGCTCCTGCCTCCTGTGTCTCCAACCCAGCCGCCAGCGAGACTATAGTGGTGTGACTCCCCATCTATGGCTCGGTGGGTGTTCCTTTTTGGCCTCACCTTATCCTGCGTTCTTATGTGGGGAGTGGGACTAGAGAACCCGCCTGTCACCCTGCATGACAGTTGTACATCTAAGATGAATATAATATTGTATATCCACTATAATTAAGGATAAATTAAAAAAAAACTTGTGGGATAGAGGATTTGGATTTGATTTCTCAGAATTCTATTTCTGAGATCCTCAATTCTAAGATAATTTTGATTGTTACATATTGTGGCATCAATGATAAATACTATTGAAACCGTTTTGAATCCTGAAAATCTCAAATAATCCCTGTGCCTTTGAACTCACACTGTATATTATCTGTACTCCTCTTATGGCATCCTACCTTATACTGTGGTTGTGTGTGATTACGTCCCATTTCTCCCAGTAGACTGCTGTTAGAGGCCAGGAATTAGGTATTACTTGCTTCTTTATCTCTGTTCTCAAACTGCTCTCCTAAATTAGCAAGGTGTTTTGAATATATTTGGATACCAATACATTCTTTGGTGACAGTATTTCTTAGGTAATTAAATCTACTGAGTGAAATTGCTAAAATGTTTCTTTTATTGAATTTCTGAACATGAGCTAGGAAGTCTGATTGAACTCAAAGGTAAATATAAAATTCATCTTGAAGGGATCTAAGGGTCATGGAACATTGCTCTGGAGTCCTCCAGCTGATGAGCACCCAGCTGTCTGTTTAAGGTGATAAGATCACAACCGATCATTGGCTTCCTGTGTTCTGATACAGGCTGATGATCAAAACATGCAGAAGATAAAATACTCCTTACTCTGACCAGTCTTTTTTATGTCCCCAGAGTTTATCATTTTCTCGTCTCCTACAGTACTTCCCAACTGGATCCTGCATCAACTGAGGAAGAAAGGAATATTGCATCTCGCCAAAGCAGGCTTCATGAACGGATTTAATATCTTGTGTAATTTATCTTGTGTGATTTAGAGCTTGTGTAATCTACAGGATAGTCAATATTATCAGGTTAGTCTTTCTATGGTCCAGTTTAGTGACTGTGTTTTTAACTGATGTCCACCCAAAACAGCACATTAACTTTCAGCTGAGGTCAGCACAAAATCTAAGAGTTAGTGAAAAATTGGTCCATTATTTTGGGACAGTTTAGTATAAAGCACAGAATGGAAGATGAAATAAAGCCTACATTTATTGATACTTTGTATTTGCTAGAATCTTAAACATTGTTATTTCACATGACAAGAAGCATAAAGGTATATGTACATTTGTTTTCTGATTCTACCTATATGTTTTAACTAATATGGATTTTGAATGTTATTAGGCCATTTATAATGATCAACTTAAAATAAAATTAAGAAATCTAGATTGGCTCTTCTGTTTTCACATATCCAACAGTCCCTCAAAAATTCTCTCTTAAGCCAGCAACCATTAAGTTATTCTTAAACTCAAACTAAGTACTATTTTAACACAGGGGACAGAAAGCCAGATAAGTCTGTTTCTTTTGGTATCAGTAGTGTCTTTGTTGTGGAAAGATGTCAGTTTTCAAATTCTCACTACACTGTACAGACCTGTATATCTCTGGAAATTTTATAGCTCAAACCCTACTCCTTGGGGACTTATAGCAACTTGTAAATCCATGAGGAATTTTTCAGCAAAGTTCTAGTTCTTAGTTTATTCATGGATTAGACTTGTAAGAGTAGATTCATTCTAAGGCTCTAATGAACAGGTTTTTTTTTTTCATGCTGAAAAGAACACTTGCTTCTCTTTTTCTAACATTCAGCTTATGATGGTTTTAGAATTTATGTTCTCAGTTATATACCCCATTGACTTTGAAATCTTAGAAAATACTCACCATGGTTCTTCCCAGAACCCAGCACTATTCAAAGCCTTACTTTATGTAGCATGAGAAAATGGAGACCCACAAAACTATTTCACATGAGTTTGTTGCTCTGGTTTACTTCTAAGAACATTGGCTCTGCTCTTCAGACAAACCAGAAGTCATGACAGCGGTTTAATAACTGAGCAATGTCTGTTATTAGGGGTGGAGAACATGAAGAGAAATTCCACGCTAAGTTTCTTAGAGTTGGGGTGAGGGGAAGTTCTTTTTTCTTTCACTGGAAAAGATTTGAGATAGTTTTTTTTTTAAATAAAAACAAACAATAGATATCTTCAGAATAAAATACACAAAACCAATCTGAGAGGTACTAAATAATCCCCTTGCTTACTTGGCTGGATGGGCCAGCATCAAGTCTGTAACTTGTTTGAGACATTTCATTTCATCGACTTCTATGGGCATATCAGTATGTGGGCCTTTTGAAGTTTCTATTTAGAGCTGAATTTCCTTTTGATGAAGCAAGTCTTCAATACTTGCTCATTTCTGTTCCATTATTTCCAAACTCATTCCTTTCTGCTTCACCTCAGTTCAAATGCATTTCAAGGCTGTCTGTTTTTTTTGGTGGGGGGGGTAGGGGGTGGGGGGAAAACATAGGACATAAAATCTTTGAGCTGAAATGAAAGATCCCTTAGAGTTCACCTACTAGAATATCTTCATTTTACAGATGAGAAAAATGAGGCACAGAGAAGGGAAAGGAATTCCTGGTCATAATTTAATGGGATTGGTTTTAGATCTTAGCTCTTCTGAGTACTGCTTAAAGAGGCAATAAAAGACAATAAAAGATCCCTGCTCCAGGGATCAGAACCAACGCACACGTCTGAACAGTTTCTTTCCTCATGGTATGACCCTGTATTAGTTTTCCATGCTATGTAACACATTGCCACACACATAGTGTCTTAAAACAATATATATTTACTATTTCACTATTATATACTATATTATTATATATATATTATACTATATACATATTCTGTATTGGGTATATCTTACTATTTCTGAGGGTCAGGAATCTGATCAATCCGGATTCTCTGGATTCAGGCTGCAACAATCAAAGTATCAGCCAGGCTCTGTTCTCATCTAGAGGCCCAACTGGAGAAGTAGCCTCTTCAAATCTCTCAAGTTGTTGGCAGAATTTATTTCCTTGTGGCCATGAGACTGAGGGCCTGAGCTTCCTTCTGGTTGTTGGCCGGAGGCTGTCCTCAGCTCCTAGATGCCATCCTTACCCCCTTGACATGTAAGCCTTCTAACATGCCCATTCACTTCTTCAAAGCCAGCAAAGGAAAAAGTGTCTAGCAAGACAGAGTCTTACATAACTTAACACAACCAAGGAGAGAGACAGTGCATCACTGTTGTCATATTCTATCGGTTAGAAGCAACTCACAAATAGCACCCAAACAAGGGCATGCAGGTCAGAAGATGAGGATCATTAGGTCCTGTCCAGTATAACCCCAGACAAGTGATTTACCTGGGCTAACATAGGAATAAATTCCAGGCAAGCAATATTTTCACTGTGGATTAGTGTCAAGTTGCAAACATGTTTCTAGCAGTGTGTCTCTAAACTCTATGCTCTTGTCTCATTCCATAATTTCATCCTTTTGAGCAATGACTTTATGAAGATACAAAGGACAAGTTTTTCAAATTTATGGGTGAATGAGATCAGAGTGTTAGCAAATAATTTGGATGACATAATTAGATTCCATTTTTATTTCTATCCTAGCATAATGGGGAGTAACATTTTTTATTTATAGTCAAATGATTTTTGTATTTGAATTTCCTTATATATGACTTCTTGTTCTGCCAGAGGCATCCATTTGACTTGGGGAAAATTGGGATTTTTGCAGCAGGAATGCAAGGACAAAAGCAATGCTAAACCAACAAATACCAAAATGGGAGTTTTGAGTTCACAGACTGATGGTATTTTGAAAGACAGGCTTTGGTGAGAGAGAATAGACTTTCTAAACTTCTTTAGCTACCAGTAATATCTTTTATCATTGGATTTTAATATAAATAATGGCAGAGGGAACATAGGTATGATGTCACAGAAGCCTCTGCCATTAAGGAAGGAAAGAAAGCTATCCGTGCCATCTCAGAGGGCTGTGGGAAGGAGAAAGGAGCCAGTGCAGCACATGGAGGTCAGGTGTTAGGGCCCTTAGGGAACTTGTTCAAGGCTAACAATTCAAGGGCTACAGAAATATCCAGGTAGGTAGGTATATGGAAACCCAGTCATATTGTAGTCACATTGGAATGATTGGTCAGTTTACTTAGGTGTAGCCTGAGCTAACCTGAAAACTTCTGGAATTGGTCTCACAATTGGTGGGCAGCCATAATTTCCAATGTGGTGTATCACTGACTGAGAGGTGGCTTGATAGATGGACCCAAGGCACCACTTCCAGCCTCCTGTGACCTGTTTGTATCATTCCTGGAGCCCAGAAAACCTTATATACCCCAGGGAAAGCACATGAAGATGCTGAGAGGGCTTGAAGTGATAATGTTGGACTTTACCTGGACCCCTGTGATCCTAGAAAACAAGTGAAGGGTAAGAAATCTCCCATCCTTTTGTGTTCCAGGAAAGGGCTCACTGCAAAGGACCACCCTCTCCCATAGGACCTAGATAAGACTCTGATGCCACCTAGTTACCTACTAGAAAGCCAGACACACACCCTTGAAATTCCCATGTTGCCTCATAAATGATTAGCTGAACTGCTTTTGTCCACTGATCAATGGGAATAAAATACTGGCTAGCCAAACTTGAGTTAGAGTTAGGACTCTCTCCTTCCCCCACGTCTCGAACTCTGGCTCACCCTCAGCCTGAGCTAGCATACAACTCCTTTTAAGAATAGGCTGGCCTCAAATAAAATATTCTCTGATCTGCAACTCTATCACACCACCCTTTCATTCCGTGTCCCCACATCCAGTTCTTTTTGGCTTATTAACTCCTCGCTATAAAAGCAAAACACTTTTTCCTGAACTCTTGAGATGCTTGTAGATCTTATGGTCAAGGCGTCAGCCCTATTACAATAGCCCGTCCTCTTACTGCAATAACCTTCCCCCTTTTGCAACAATTCTTCTGAATAAAGTCTCTCCTTCCTAATTCCAGGTTTGTTTTCATTTGACAACAGCATGTGGTAAATTTATGACCAGAGGCAAATGGCCAGGCCACTGATGCGTCTGTGGATACCAGTATGATGAGCCAAGGCTCAGAGGGGGTCACTGACAGCTCAGGGACGAGATGGTTCAAGTTCCTTCACCATATAGATCAATAAGGACCCGAGGACGCCACTTGGATTTGGGCCCCTTTCCCATCATCATGAGGTCTCATGATTCCCTCTTTCAGCCAGTCGACATCTTGGCGTAGGACTGACTGGAGTCTCCAAAGCACTGACAATTTACTCAAAAGAACCAAATCAGTTTCTTCTGTCTTAAAAGTCTTTTTTGAATGAGACACCATTATTGGAAATTTTTTTTTTTTTTTTTGCCACTTGGCTGTCTTATGAGGGTGACTGCTCTATTACCAAAAGTTTACAATAGCCAGATTTTCTTAGCACAACTGACAGTAGTGTGTGCGAATTTGTGACCAGCTACACTAGGATTATGAATCAAATAAAACAAGGTGACCGTCCACAGCAGTAAACATAAGCTCCTGCCTTTCAGTTAAAAAACACGTAAGTACAGGATGCGGATATTTGGTTTAGGAACAACAAGGCAGCACTCAGGAAGAAAAAATTAGGGGTTGTATTAGTCAGGAATTTTTTGGTTACAACTTACAGAGATCCAACTGGAATTAGGCAAAAGGGCAAAAAGGGAATTTATTGGCTCTTG
Source organism: Rhinolophus hipposideros (assembly GCF_964194185.1). Lineage (NCBI taxonomy): Eukaryota > Metazoa > Chordata > Mammalia > Chiroptera > Rhinolophidae > Rhinolophus > Rhinolophus hipposideros. Next base: position 79,282,223 of record NC_138053.1, on the reverse strand, counting down.
GAATCCAAGAACAACCAGACTGAGGGAAGGAAGGGAGGCTGCTGGATTTCAGGAATAAATGGGGTAAGGGACACAAAAGCCCTGGGGCTCTCTAGTCTAGTCTCCACCACTTCTCTTTGGGTGGCATTCTCTCTTTGGGTTTTCTTCTCTCCCTGCAGTTCGTCCCACCATACCAGGCAGGGTTATGGCCCTTAAATGCTGTGAGTGTAACCTCTTCTGACTTTTGCTACTGGACTTGAGAGGGGCTCAGACAAGTTCTGTGGAAGAATTCTATTAGGAAACCAGGTAAGGGCTCTCCCATAGCCAGTAAAACAGAATCTTGTGAAAAAGGTCAGTTTTCAAATAGCCATTTAAATGTACTTATGGGGAGGGGAAAGGAGGAGGGTTATTACTAAATTTCAAGAAGTAAAGGGAATTACTGGGTAAATCACCCTATATGGCCCAAGTATAATTGGGTGGTCTGCGTTGCAAATATTATTAAGTCAGTGAGAGAACATGCTTTTCAGAGAAGCTGATGTGACTGCGAAACCGAGCATCCTTATGACTTTGACTAAATTTAGTTTTAAATCCTAGCTCTAGAAATCATATCCCCTCCACCTCCATGCCCCTCAGAGACCCAGCCTTTCCCACAATCGGCAACCCCCGAGGCAGCAGGTGACAGTAGCCTGGACCTGACTAATGGTCACACAGTCCTTACCTCTCTCAGGCTGGAGGTAACATCTTGCCCTGAGTTATGTTTCAGTTCCTGAGCCCTAAGTTGGAATGACTCCCCTGGCTACTTTCCCATGAGACTGGACAGAAGGAGAGCAGACAGAGGGACACTGGAAAAGACCTCAGAGCTGTCCTCAAGACCAGAAGAAATGATTTATTTCATCGCCTCCAACCAATAAGCCCCCAGCATGACCTTGAACCCCTAACCTATAATGTCTTGTGATTTTGCCCCATAGAATTTGTAACCTGCACGCCACTGGGGAGTTCAGGCCTTTGAGCATTGGCTTCTCGTTCTCCTGGATGGCACCATTCACAACAAAATAACCAGTATTTCTCCACTGTAATTCTCGTTGTTTAGTGTTTGGCTATGCTCGTGCAGGATGGATGAGCTCTTTCTGTTCTATGACAATGGAGCTTTGTGGGTGTAGAGTTTAGAGTGTAGCAGCTTAGCACACCTGGAAACTAGGGTTTCATTATGGGGTCACTCTTACAGAAGATTCTGGGCCAAATGGAGGGCGTTTTGAGGGAAGCAAGTAGATCTGCTGGGTCAACTCAAACCATTCCATGTTATTGCTGATGTATCTATCTTGAGCACTGAAAGCACTGAAGATGTTTACACTGGAGAGGTGGAGCCTGGGGACACAGCAGCTGTCACTGGCAGCTCCTGTTCTTTATGGACTAATACGCAAAACTTCAGGGCTACAGACTTTGATTCAGTATAAGGACTTCCTCAGAATTAAAACTGTCCTGGGATGGATGGGTGTGTATGCTAAAGCAGTGAGATACTATATGGCAGCATAGGTTTCTATTATTCACTCCTTCATCCCTACCACAAATATTTATTAGCCAACAAACAGACAACATTAGCAAATAGACAACAAGTTCTACAAAAGCAGCCATCACTGCCCTCCCTACACCTGGCCAAGTGTACTAGCATTGTTGATATTTATTATGTGCATAAAAGATAAATGAATGTATGAGGGGGAAGGTCACTGTGTTGGGTACATAGGACCCTCAAGGAACTGACAATCTAATAACATTGATGACGCTCTGTGTGCAGTGCTCTGATGGACGTGTGCACAGGTGGCTTTGAAAGTACAGCAGAACGTGCTCATGGGGCTCAGAGAAGGGTTGGCAAAGCTGGAAACTTCTTCAGGAAAAGGTGAACAAGGTGGAGAGGAATGGGAGGAACATTCCCAGAGGGAGAGTGTACTGAAGGGAAAGAGGTAGGGCCAGGTGGGGCCTCCTGCTCCTGGATCTCTCCAGAGCCTGAGGGAAGCCTCCTGCAGGCCTCAGGTACTCTGATTCTGTCCCTTCCATTTCCCCACGGCACTTCCCATTTCTGTCTCATGCTATGTGCAGGAGTGGACGGGGCCAGGGGCCTCTGCGTGTGCCGAGGGAGGAGACATTCAGTCTAGGTTCTTGCTACCCTCTACGGGGACAGGGCAAAGGTCCAGGCTCATCTAGGATGATTTAACCTCAGAAGAGGCCCTGTACCATCTCCTTATACAGAGCAATTATTATCTCACTCCCACCCCCTCCCTTATCCAACCTGACTTCCTTTTTCTACTGTGAGGTGAAGTGACTGTGAGGTAACATATTTGGTATCATAAAAGTGTAAATGATGGACCAGCTTTAATCTCTTACTCTCTCAGGGTGCATTTACATTTTAATAAGACAGCACACTTTTCACCAAGGCAGTTCTCAATGGGACATTTTGAGCATCTTCAGTAGAAGTGGGAGGATTGTGAAAGGATTCACTTCTTTGTCCCTGACCTTCAAGGGTTTTTTTCACACTGTGGGTTGTGAGTTGGGAAATGAATTTTATAGGTCACAGCCAGCAGAATAAAATAGAATTGAATAGATTGGAATAGAAGAGGTGAAAATATCAGAGTTCATGGCAGGAAGGGAGTTATATTTCAGAAAACGTATTTCACGTAAATACATATGTGTGTGTAAATGATATAAAATATATTTTAGCTGTGGATTGTAGTAAAAACTAAAGTTTGACAAATGCTGTCTTAAGTTAACTTGCAGAAAAGTACAAGTTGATTTTGCCTGAATGAGTTGGCTTTCTCTTAGAATAGGGACAATCTTGGCTAGTTCAGCCTGCCTTGTGGTGGGTTCTAAGCAGAATATTTTGATTTTTTTTCTATATCCTATATCAAAGGAGTGGAAGTGTCTCAGTTTTTCCAAGTCCTCTCAGGAAATGAAACAAAACGAAATACTAACAACTGTTTCCTGCCTATCTAAGCAAATGGCTTTTGCCTGAGATTTTCCCAGGGACCTTTATAAGAGATGAAAACTTGACTCAGTGTTTCTAAGTGCTTCGGAGGAGTAGAGTCATTAATAATGCATATCTGACACCCACAGGAGAAAACGTGGATTTCCTACTGGACTTTTCTATTTGTTGAAGGCACAAGAACCAACGTGGCTTGTTTAAATCAAATAAGGTCATTGTTTGAACAACTAACCTTGAGGAAGACAAACTAGACCCACTACTAGTATTGCAAAGCATTTCCTATCCCCAAAGGCACACTGAGCCCTTGAGTCTACGGCACCAGGTGATAGGAGCAGATCTCACAGAAGTATTTTTAGTGATTATTCCATTTTAGGGTAAATGTATAGGAAAATGATTGCAGAAACTTTTTTTTTTTTTTTTTTGCCAGAAAGCTCTGGCAAAAAAAGCCATTTTACCAAGTCAGGAAGATGACTGAAAATACTAAGTCTATCCGGTTTAAGGTGAAAGAGATCCCACTGGAAATTCAGAAAAACAAGTCTGAGAGTCTCTGCCCCAGGGAAACCACCCAGAATCGTAAACGGGCTGTTGAAGTGATGAAATTTGCCCAGAGTCTGTGCCACCCAGATAGAAAAACAAAACAAAACAAAAAACCAACCCACAATTCTTTAGCCAAATTGATAATGAGTAATGATCAACAAAATGTTCTTTTCCTTGGCTAGACTCCAGGAGAGAGGCTGACTTTCTCCCAGGTGGCTTAGAGAGGCGCTTGCCTCTGTGTGTTCTCCACGTCTCAGGAGAGGGCAGGTCAGAGTTGGTGACCCTCCAACAGGTGAAGTTCCATGTATCAGGTGGTCTTCAAGGATCAGGCTGCCTCCTAACTACTTCCTGATCATTTAAAATGTGAAACTCAGGGAAGCAGTGGGCCAGTGAGCAATTCCTCTGACTTCTCAGAGCACTGACGCTTGGAAGTGGTTACCTTATATTCTATCAAGTTTCAGAACATAATCTTGATGCTCCCTCTCTGACATTCCACAACTGAAATACAATATACTGGAAGAAGTCACCTCTAAGTCTTACCTGTTACATAAATTTTAGTTTGAAAGAATTTTACTTAAAAGGAATAGGTAGGGGAAGGCTGAGAATATCCAATGGTATTAGCATTTCTCTAATGTTTGGCCCCTTGCAGTTTGGACTTGTTCATGGTTTAATAAAAAAATATGTATCTATTAAGAATCAGTGAATCAAAAGTGGCAAGCAGGGTCCCAGGAAGTACCATTTTAGGGAGACACAGGCCACCATGATTATCAGACAGAGGGAGGATGGTACTGGCAACGCTGACTGAGGCGTAGCAAGCAGGATCTAAACAGAGTGGTTTGCTTAGGAATGAATGCTCTGTTTCAGATTCTCACAACGTTACAGGAATTATACCAAATATGATCCAAGTTTCTCTGGAAACGGTTTATGGACAAGAGAAGGATGTTTGGAGAGACAGTTGAAGAAAATTCAGTAAACTCTATGAAAAATGTAAATGAAATCTAAGAGGCTGGAGCCTTCCATGAATGCCTGTAAGGAGTCTTTCCCAAGTAGAATTGTTTTGGGAATGTAATTCTGGGTTCCCGTTTTCATTACTTGCAGCCGAATACGTGCATTTCTCATCGGTGTGAGTTGGGCATGTATATATTTAACATCTTCCCTGCTCCCCCATACCACTTAGCAGGATACGAGATTTCACAGATAAAGGTTGGAAGTGAGGAAGAATGAAAGGGAAGGAGAAAGAAAGGATATAAGAAAAAAAATGGAAGTAAAGGAAAGAAAAAAGAACGAAAGAAAGAAAGAAAGAAAAAAAGAAAGAAAGAAGGAAAGAAAGAAAGAAAGATGGAAGGGGAAGGGAAAGGAAGAGAAAGGAAATAGGAAGGGAGGGAAGAAGAAAAGGAGGGAAGGAAGAGAGGGAAGGAAAGATGGAAGAAAGGAAGGAAGAAAGGGAGGGAGAGAGGGAGGGAGGGAGGGAGGGAGGGAGGGAGGTTGGAAGGAAGGAAGGAAGAAAGAAAGAAAGAAAGAAAGAAAGAAAGAAAGAAAGAAAGAAAGAAAGAAAGAAAGAAAGAAAGATGGAAGGGGAAGGGAAAGGAAGAGAAAGGAAATAGGAAGGGAGGGAAGAAGAGAAGGAGGGAAGGAAGAGAAGGAAGGAAGGATGGAAGAAAGGAAGGAAGAGAGGGAGGGAGGGAGGTTGGAAGGAAGGAAGGAAAGAAGGAAGAAAGAAAGAAAGAAAGAAAGAAAGAAAGAAAGAAAGAAAGAAAGAAAGAAAGAAAGAAGCAAATCTTACTAGAGCCTAGAAAACAGAATGCAGACAGAAACAGAGGTAGGCTTAATTTATCCTGTTTCACAGTCAAGGAAGCAGGACTGATGTCCCGGGAGCAGGCAGGAACTTATCTATCTGAGCTTGGCATATGACTCGAGTGGAGTTCGGGAATCAGCAGTAACCATTAGGCCCTCTTAGGAGGCCCAGTCAGGTTGAGTGAATCTTAGAGAGGTAAGAGAAAGAGAAAGCGAGGAGAGAAAGAGGGGCCCAAAAGGCATTATGTGGGAAAGAAAGAGGCAAATAAGTTTATTTCAGATACACAGCAAATGCTCTGTAGGTTGTGTTAACTAATAGTGGATCCATGAGGTCGGTCTTGGCACAGAGTAGGTACTCAGTAAACAGTTGCTGGGTGTGGCTTGATAATGGAACCTGGGGTAAGCAGAGAAGTAGGTGATGAAAGACTTAAGGGAATAAATGATTTTGAAGCATATTTGGAATTTATGTTTCGAGTTGATGTGTCAATTACATAATAATAATAATAATTATTATTATTATTAAGCGGGTCTTCTAAGGATCTTGTTGGCAACATGTTTTTGGTTCCACTGTGGTCAGCGTATAGGCCACTTCCTTTTTCAAGGCTCCCAGCTATATTCTTCTTATGAATTGGAGTCCAAGCAGGAGGCTTATCTCTCTGCGGGCATCCAGGCTTCTGTGAGGGGCCACCTTTTTCTCCTTGTCTTTCCTCACTTCCCATTTCCACCACCATTGCCACTCAGCAAGAACTGGGACCACCATGTAAAATGTGTACAACTTCTATTGCTTGCCAATGTTCACTGAAGACCTAGACTTCCGCTATCACCCCAAATCTCCCCCTAGAATCCCCTTTCTGCTTTCTGGGCTCCCCATCTTACTGTTGGGAGCTCTGTAGACAACTCTGACTGGAATAGAAGGGAATGAAGGAGAACCCCAGCAACCACCCACTGAAGTCCTGAGTTGGAACTTGGGGTATTTTAATTTCAAAAGCAGAGTTGGAAGCGGTGATGAGATTTCACGGTAGCATTAGTGCAGTACTATAATCCAGGCACAAAATGAGTTAAGGAAGCATCTGGGGGTTGGCTCAGGATCTAACCACAATGTTTCTATGGCAAATTGGCTACTAATTTGCCAATAATTGACTTAGAAATGACTATGAGAATCAAGCATAGCCACTGAGAACTAATGAAACTGAATATGGTCTAACAATTTCATATTTCAGATTTTGCACAGAACTCAGATGGATCTAACTTGCCTGAATGAGGGCCTTCCAATAAAGTATATTGAATGCATCCTATTCCAACAGCCGTGCCCTCATTACAGGCCAATTTGCCCATGGGAAAAGAAGCAATAAAGTCTGATACTCTGGTGGTACTAACACCTTCTGGATGTTTATAGAAGGAGCAACCTTGGGCCAAGTGAACGAGAAAAGAGGAAGTTCCCGAACCACTTGCAAAGGGTTGGGGCTGAAGAGCAGATGTCTCTGGGCTGCCCAGACGTCTGCCACATGGCCCAGCAGTGCTACCACTGCCGAAACCCCAAGTCTACAACTCAGGGTGGTCTGGAAGTAAAGGATTGTTTTCCTGAGAGTGGTTTCAAGAATGTAGCTCCTCACCTAATAAAAGGAATGTGCAATGATTAACTGAGTCTAATATTAGCATCTGCAAAATAAAGAGCAATTGGGCCTGCTATGAAAGAGAACAAACCTCACACGCACCCACTGCCAGGTAAAATCTGTTTTTTTTCAGTCATAAATCTTTCTTGGATGCCAGAGAAGAATTTCACTTCCGTCAGAAATCCTGGGCGGACCAAAGAGAAAAGACATGCTGTTTTGGAGATGAAAGTGTCTTGAGTTTAAAGCTCTTTGTGTCTTTTCTGCCTGTTTTGCTGGCTTCTTTCTAATGGTGTCCCTGAATTGGCCATGCCTTGCATTGTTTTTCACAGAATGGGGCAGCACCGGGGAAAGGTCAGGATGGGCCATTTGCATCAAGCCTTAAGCTCCAGTTAGAAAACTTGCAATTGACTTTAAGTCACACTGTTCTCTAGGGTGGACCCCGGGTTAAACTTCCTTGAACACCAAACTCTGATAATTGTGAAGAATACAGCAATCAACTTCAGGGTGATTTTATAAGATACGGAAGTTGAATTGACTTGTTTGCCAAGTAAGGTTACCATTTTTTGCTGAACCTGAGATTCAAATTAGTAGTAGCCACCTTACTTATAGTATACCATTTGTTGTCATGAAACCCTTTGATGTAGGGCAGTGATTCTCAAAGTGCAGTCCTGACAATATCAGCATTACCTGAGAACTTGCTAGACATCCTGAGTTCCCACCGAAGACTTCCTGGCCAGCAATGTGTGTTTCAGCAAGCCCTCCAAGCACTTGTGACGCACTCTAAAATTTGGGGACCACTGATGTAGTAAATATTACCACCATATAATTGATTATATACCATTATAGCTTGGATCTTTGAAGTCCCTTATAGCTAAAACTTTCAATGTCAAATTCTAGATTTCCAGGGATCCACAGTACCATGCATGCAGTAAGCAGTCAATAAATACTCCCTATAGATGCTGAGTCTCTGAGGTAGTAGTCATTTTTCACTTTTCTTCCTTCTTCCTTCCCTCTTTCCCTCTCTTCCTCCTTTCCTTTCCTTCTCTTTCCTTCCTTCCTTCCTTCCTTCCTTCCTTCCTTCCTTCCTTCCTTCCTTCCTTCCTTCCTTCCTTCTTTCCTTCCTTTCTTCTTTTTTCCTTCCTTCCTTCCTTCCTTCCTTCCTTCCTTCCTTCCTTCCTTCCTTCCTTCCTTCCTTCCTTCTTTCCTTTCTTCCTTTTTTTCCTTCCTTCCTTCCCTCCCTCTCTTCCTTTCTTTTTTTGTCTGCCCTATATCATTTTAGGGAACATCCTCTTCCCCTTTACATGTACGAGTATTTAGATGAGGCTGACAATAAAGTGGATCTTTTCTCACCTTCCATTTGGTAGCCACAATCCAGCCTGGCCAATCAAAGTGTTCCATTCCCTGGATATAGTGATTGATCTGAAGGTCCTAGCAGGGCCACTGAGAATCTTTGGGGTGAGGGATTTCAATATGAACTCTATGAAGGAGAGACTCTCCCTATTCCTGACTTTGTGAACATCAAGAAAGCAGGTGAACTTGGAACTTCTGGGAGGCACATTTGCTTCCCGTGGAGACAGTCTGCCTGGGAATGAAGCCAACTCGGAGGAAAGTAAAGGTGAGTACAGAAGAGGGAGAGGGTGGGGAGCTGACGTCATCTTTTGAACCTATAGAGTCACCCTGCCTTGAAGCCAGAGTCCACGCTCTCCTTGGACAAAGTATTCAATTCAACATTCTCTGTGAATACCTTAACCTAAGATCCTGGGGACATTATATTAAGGATTTTTTCCCCAATGCAAAAGTAAGAAATGTACATACAACAAGTCTGACCTTTGTAGAACTATGTCATGTAGAAAATTAAAGTCCATTGTGATCACCCTCATTTCACTGAAAATCACTGTATATAGTTTTGTGCATATTCCTTTAGATTTTTCTACAAACATACTAATGAAATAGGGTGTTAACTGAGAATTTTCTTGATGTCTCGGTTTTGCTAGAGGCCTATATAGTTAAGAATAAAACAGTAAGTGCCAACACTTGTATTCTAGAGTGAGGTTACCAGAACAGTTATGCAGGATTTGCGGTGTGAGTGATCCAGGTCTGTCATTATTAGTACATATAAAACGTTATATTTAAAAAGGCTATGAATTAATGAGAAGGTTGACATGGTCAATAGGAGCACATCTCTAACACTTTTAGCATGGTGGGGATAACCCCTATCTTGGGGTGGGGGCGGGGAACACTTCCCTTTTACCCTAAACCAAATGGGGAAGGGACTTCAAGGAAATCACTCAGATAACCACTGGAATATGCATCCACTGGAATTTGGGGAATGCAGTGCCTGGTACCTCATTCATCCCATATTCCTACTTGCAAGGCAGCAGAAGGAAGAGATGAGACTAAACTTATAATTTGATTTTATTTGACTTGATTTCCTCTCTGACTGTCTGCCAATAGTTTCTAATTTGGAGCCATTGCAAAATGTGAAATCATCCAGACAGAATGCATCTATCTGGTTTGGTGGATACTTGGGAAACCTTCCTCTATCACATCCAATCATGGATTTCTCCTCCCAAACTATACACTTTCCTTTATATTCTCCCGAGTCATTGCTCCCATTCTGGGTGTCTCCACTTAACAGACTCAGGCACAGCACAAGTAAGGTTGTTATTATTGGGTGAAGTGATTTTGTAGGACCAGGTACATGTACAATGACTTCAGCTATGAATGCACAGACAGTGGAAGCCTTTACAATAATTTCTAGGTCTATGTCCCAGTTAACATCAGAGCTTTCGGGAACAATAAATCTTTTTCTGGACTTCATATCTACTTTAACATCCCATTTCCTCTCCCTGCACCTAAATGAACTCCAATGTATTAAGTTCTTGAATTCTGCCTATGATATCACCCTCAATGAATCTATCTAGCTTTTAGGTTTTACTCCCTTGAAAATGGTCTAAGCATTTTATTTTTATAACAACCACTTATTAACCTTAAATAAGTGCTTTTTTTTTTTTTGCCACATTACCTCATTTTGTCCTCACAATATCTCTGTGAGGCATTTCTGTCTTCATTTTGAAAATGGGGAAATGGAGGCCCAGAACGGGTTGAGTAATTTATCCAGTATCACACAGCAAGTTAGTAGTGGAGCCAGGACAAGAATTCAGATTTTACTGCCTTGCAAGGTCTGTATTATTTTCCTCACAACCCTATCTCTTCAGCTGCCTCAGGACTACACGCAGATCTATCAGCTTCAACTATTTCTCTCTATGGCTCTCGCAACGATTTCTCTATCTCCATCATTTCTCTTCAAGCTCCTTAAGAGTTTCTCCAAACTGTTTCAGAAGTATCTATCAGTAGAGTTATATTTCAATTAATATGACTCTGGTTAGACTGAGGGTTGCTCATTTACAAAGGAATTTTGGGGAACACATTGCTTTGGCTAATCAATCCAGCTTGAATATTTGAGTCTTCTGTACAATTAACTTTGGTTCAGAGGTGTTTTCTTTTTCTTAAAGAAAAATGCCTCCTTCTGAATAAAAAAGAGTCTCTGAAATTCCTATTTGCAGATAAGGGGAGGTTTATATATATAAAAAAAAGATTCTAAAAAAACAACTTGAGCAAATATTTGAAAGATGTTGGTAAATTAAAATAGTCACTCAACAATCATTGTTTCATTATCATCCTGTGTGTATACATATATTTACTTTTCCTCTTCTCATTTAATACTCTTGGCTACTCATAGTTTTTACCTAATTTTTGTTATATGTAATTATTTTTGTTTACTTTTCAGTTACAAAGAGAAAAAAGATGATCTTTAATAATATTACTTGGTTTTGATGTATCATTTAAAACCAGTGGACGTTGCATAACAATGGAAATAAAGAATATATATATAATATATAAAGGGCTATCTTTACTTGTATATAACTGGCTGAACAGATGCTAAGTGATTTTTACAGCTGATTTCAAAATTTAAATCTTTAAAAAACATACTTTCAAGTATGTTAGTTTTTATCTTTATCTGTTTAAATACTAGGCTTCCTGGTTTATATGTTCACTGAAAGTGGCTTGGATTAACAGCATTTATTCTTGGTTCTTGGAAAAAAATAACATAACTTCTTAATTTCATATGTCCAAAAACATGAGTCCCCAAACAGCATTCACGGTAAATGTTTACATACATAACCTCACTTGACCTTCAAAACAACTCAGTGAAATATTATCATTATTTACAAGGTGAGAAGTCTGAAGGTCAGAAGGCCCTCACTCTGTAAATATTCATTAAGATTTACAGGGTCTAGGAACGCAGGGGTTCAGTGGAGCGGTTTGACCCAATCTGCAAGCTTAAGAGGGATGTTCATTTTGGCTGCTATTCAGTGGAGATTTTGTCTATGGAAACAGGGTCTGTCCTTGTCTCTGATGCCAACTTCAACCTAGAATTACTCTAGTGTCTTTCTCAAAAAGCCACATCGCTGCCAGTTCAGAAACTGTGATAGTCACTCAGCGGTACTGGGAGATGGCAAGCCACTAGGGCTGCCGGATAAAATATAGGCCATCCTGTTAAATTTGAACTTTTTTATTTTAATTAAAATTTATTGGGGTGACAATGGTTAGTAAAATAACATAGGTACATAGGTTTCAAGTGTACGATTATGTAAAACATCAGCTATATATCACATTGTGTGTTTGCCACCCCCAGAGTCAGTTCTTTTTCCATCACCATATATTTGACACTGTTTTCCTCTCATCTAACACTTTCCTCCTCCGTTACTCTTTGGTAACCACTAAACTATTGTCTGTGTCTATGGGGTATTTTTTTAATTGGGGAAGGGGAACAGGACTTTATTGGGGAACAGTGTGTTCTTCCAGGACTTTTTCCCAAGTCAAGTTGTTGTCCTTTCAATCTTAGTTGTGGAGGGCACAGCTCAGCTCCATATCCAGTTGCCGTTGCTAGTTGCAGGGCACTATCCCTTGTGGGAGTTGAACCAGCAACCTTGCGGTTGAGAGGACGTGCTACAATCAATTGAGCCATCCAGGAGCTCAGTGGCAGCTCAGCTCAAGGTGCCATGTTTAATCTTAGTTTCAGGGGGCGCTGCCCACCATCCCTTGCAGGACTCGAGGACTCGAACTGGCAATCTTGTGGTTGAGAGCCCACTGGCCCATGTGGGAATCGAACCGGCAGCCTTTGGAGTTAGGAGCATGGAGCTCTAACCACCTGAGCCACCGTGCCAGCCCCTGTGTCTATGAGTTTTTGTTGCAGTATTTGTCTTGTTCCTTTGTTGCTTTCAATTTTATATCACATGTATCAGTGAAATCATTTGGTTCTTGATTTTGTTCTTTTGTTTACTTTAATTCACATTTTATTGATTGCTAACGATATACAGTAATTTTCCAATATTTATTAGTAATTTATGCTTTATTTAAGAAAGAGATGGTATGAAGTGTGGCAGCAGATTATGCATTATATTTCCATTGTTTCATTTAAGAATTTTTTTAAAATTAAAGTTTATTGGGGTGACAATTGTTAGTAAAGTTACATAGACTTCAGGTGTACAATTCTGTATTACATCATCTATAAATCCCATTGTGTGTTTACCATCCAGAGTCAGTTCTCCTTCCATCACCATATATTTGATAATTTGAACTTTTGATAAACAATGCATCATTTTAAAATGTAAGTATGTCCCATGCCATATTGGGACATTCTTATGCTAACAACAGATTCATTGTTTATCTGAAGTTCAATTTTAACTGGGCATCATGTATTTTTAAATTTGCTACATCTGGCAACCCTATCAGCTGGTCTCCTAGTAGGCAAGAAGCAGTTGGTGGCCTGGTCCAAGCTTGATGGAGAGTGAATCCACTAATGACACCACGGGAGGCGGGCAAATGTAGAAGCTAAAGCTGGACTGGTGCTTGGGGTCATACTCTTGTTCCACTCCTTACTAGCTTACCTCTCCGTCTTGAGTCTCAGTTCCCTCTTCAAAACAACAGGTAACAAGTGTCTTCGTTAGGATTGTTGTGAGAATTAAATAAAATAATCTAGAATATTTTTCACATGCCAAATGCTCAATGAACTTTGTTTTTACATTAGTATTTTCACACAGTACATTCCTTTTCGCAGAGAACATAGTGATGCTAATCCTTTGAATCATCCATAATTGCTCTCTGTCGATAGCATCTGTATCTATATGTGGAGTTTCTTACTGGCCAGGACACTTGCATCTAGTAGAACTACATTGTCTGATGAATTGCCTTTGAAAAAATATTTTTCTCCATTTGTAAAGTGTTTTGCATTAAGTTGTCTATATTTATTATTATTGATTTCAGCTCTGGCTTAAGAAAAAGGAAAGTATTCAGTTTTGAAATACTTGAATACACATGTTTAAATTCAATTTTCTGTTAGCTTCATCATAATACTTGTAAATTTTTAATGTATAATATATTGCAAACTTTTAATATACACAGTTTTACTTGCTGAGTGAAACAGTATCTATTCTTCCCTTACATACTAAATTTCCTGAGTTTAGATGTTAATTAGGAAATAATTTAGGTAAAAATGCAACTATTGTGTCCTCTGAATAATGCAGGTATTGAAGTTTCACAAAATGTCATTCTCTTGTATCTGTATACACACACACACACAAATGTATATATGTATATATATGTGATATATACATATATATATCACATATGTTTCTGGATTTGTCTCTTTATGTTTTAATTCGTGGTTACTATGTGATTCTACCTGAAACTCAAATCTAGTAATAGCTACACTTGAGGCTGAGAGAGGATGTGGGACCACCACTAAGCTGTCCGAATTTCCCTTTTGCTTTCAGAAACTCTGCTGACGACCATGTACCTATCACTGTGTGAAGCATTGTCAGATCATGCAAAACTTCATAAAACCCAAGGGGCTTATGATTTGTTTGAGGGTGGAAGGATGGGGAATAAAACATATATAAAAGTAACTGGAGTAAAAGCAGCGTGTGATAAAGGACTTATGATGAACGCCAATAATGTATGCTGTGGGACCGGACCTGTTTGTCCAGCACAATGATAAACTGATACATCCATCTGACACATTTGACAATAATAACTTTAAGGTAAAATACTTTCCGATTGAGGTTAAATTTCCCTTTCCTTTCCGTTTTTTTCTTTTCCTCTCTTCTCCTCTCCCTTTTTGCTGGACACAGACCTGTCCATTCAGATCAACACTACAGGAGACCTTTTAAAAGAATGTCTGTTGTATGACATCCTTAAACAGCATATGTTTCAAAAAGTTTTGACGGTTTTTAAAAATTGCAAAGTATTTCAGATAATAATATAACAATATTTTAACCCCAATGAAATTAGGCTATTTTTCATATTAAATGAACAAAACTATTTACCAGCACACAAAACTGTTTACCCCCCACCCCCCACCGTCCAGTGCCTAAACGGATATTCAACCTGTCCTGCCAGGATTTGCTGGAAGTCACCACACCCTTCAGCCAAGTAATCTGCCAATGGGAATCAAGAGCGCCAACAATGTTTATACCTTTGTCTCAGTAATCCTGCATCTGAGCAGCCAGTTTAAGAAAACAATGCAGGGAAGAGCTGGTTACACACACACACATAAATGTATGTGTGCGCGTATCCGCTGTTTATGTAACTCTCCATGTTTGGGGAAACTCTTGTATTTTTACCTTCATATCCACATTTCCTGTATTAGAGGAAAACAGGACTGGCTTCATGAGTTGGCGACCAGTGCAGTTGCATAGATTTCCGTGCTCAGAAAAGGGTTCATGCTTGGGGTTTAATGCTCTGTGGTCATCATCGTGAAATTCTTAATAATTTCATCTTTGAATCTGTGTTTTATAAGTGATGGGACAATCAAGCATGCACAGGGGATTTGGAGCCCCTGTTGGATGCGTTCTCTGCCTCCCACTCCCTGAGACTGCTCAGTTACTGCTCCTGTCTTCTACCCCTGGGGGGGTAGGGGTGTGGGTAGAGAGCGGGTTGGGTCAAACATATGCACCCCACATTGCGGGGTGAGGCCTGGACACCTGTGAAGGTCTCCACTTGCCCCAGAGGTCTCTGTTGCACTCAAGGGAGTAACATTAAATAGCAAATTAAAAAAAAACAAAACACCTTGACAGGTGTTTTTTGACAGGCTGAAAGAGAGGTATCAAAAGAAAGACAAATTCTGTTCCTGCTTTTGTGGACAAGGGGCCCACACTGGCATGTTGTACAGGGCTCCTTAAATCATATAGCAAGCCTTGGAAAGAAAAATGCTAGTACATGAAATTCAGAGGGCTTGGGGTTTTAATACAGCTTTACTGAGTAGTCATTCTAGATAAAACAAGACACAGGCAAACTCACCCCCTCAGTTTCAGGCCCAGGCTGCAGGAATCCAGCCAGAAAGGGAGAGAATGCACACAGAGCCCATGGCATTCCAGTGGGCAGAGCTTATGGCTTTTCCCACACTGGTAAGAAAGTGGCTTCAACTCTTGGCCCTGAGAATTACTGCCCTTCGTGAGTGTGTGTGTGTGTGTGTGTGTGTGTGTGTGTAGAAGAGGGGAGGTGTGGAAGTCCTGAGTCATTTTCTACAATATTCTTGTGGCTTTCTTCTTTGTTCCTATTCCCTTCCATTTAAAAAAATCGTCCCATTATTTGAGACAAGATTTGTCCCAGAGTTTCAGTTCTTGTGTGTGAGGATTTTTTTTTTTCAAGAAGGAAAAAGAGTTAAGGTAGATACGGCATGCCAGGCAGACCCATCAATCTTGTCTGTAATTGGGTCTGCCATTGGTGAGTAGCCACTTGGGAGGAAATTGCTCACCCATGTGGAGTGAATGAAGTCTTTCAGGGCGCCGGGCCTCCGCAGAGGGCCGCACAATGGCCTCCTGCCAGACGGTATCCTTGTGGTGCCGGCTCAGCTGCAGACTCAGGTCAGAGCAGGGAGCAGTTTGTTCCTTTGGTCCTGCAGATAAGCGTCTGTTTGCGCTCCCTCTTCCTGGTTCAGCAGGGCTGGGGGCCCTTGAGAGAGGCACTGTCATTTAAATGCACGAGGGCTTTTGGTGGTGAGAATAGGAATATAAACTCCCCAAGAGTTTTCAGTCCCTCTGACGGAGGGAAGAGCAAGCAATAGTGGTTTCCTGACGTCAAGGTGAAAGCTGATTAGGCCATTCCTGCTTCCAGTCGATTAATCTCTGGACCATTTGAAGCCAACTGTTTACAAAGAAATGCCAGCTCCTCCATAATTGTTCTAAAGAATTGGCATTACTTTTTCTTTCCTTTAACATATTCCAAATAACGTCTTGCTGCAAGAGAGGTCAAGTAAAATAGTTACCCATCCAAATGAATAATATGAGATCACCTCTTTTTGTCCATCAGAGGCGTTGAAAATAAATTGATAAGGAAATGGAATTCCTGTGTTTATGCTTTCAGATGATTTAACTGAAAGAACATTTAGCTGCCACTCCTTCCTGTTTTGAAAGAACCCTCTACTTTGGAGGCCAATGGCTGAATTCACATCTCCAATATTCTGCACAAAATCCTTCAAGACGAAGACCTCTCTTCATCTTGAGTGAATTTTATGGCAAAAAGCCCATGTGCTTCTTTACTATTAATTGTAATAACATGGTACTTAGTGGAGAGAGTCAAAAATCTCCCAATGACCTTTATGATATGGGGACTATAACAGAGCTATAATAGAATGAGGAATTAATAGCTTTGTATACAACATACTTAGATTTTCTAGGCTCATCCTTCAGAAAGCATAGAGAATAATGTTCTCTCTTCTGGAAAGAACTGCACTAAAGGAGAGATATTTATAGTTGGGATACAGTGAAGAGTCTGAGAAGGCAAAATCACTGAGACGAGCCCATAATTTAGTTGAGGAGAAGACTGTTGAAAAATATTCCTAAAGTGCTTTGTTTTAAATCTCTTAGCAATAACCAACGTGGATTCCGGTTTTGTGTTGACTTGTTGATCTTTTTTGCTTGTTTCAGTCCTCTAAGCTTAGTATCTGGAACAAATATGTTCCTTAAAGGCTTAGTGAATCAAAGAAAGAACGAAAACACTCGTTTCTGTATGTGGTGAGGTATAGAATAAGGAGGAGCAGTCAGGGTGTGGTGACCCCCAGAGCAAAGCGCTTGATGTATTTTTAAGGCTTTTGCCTCAAACAAGCCAAGATGAAAATATTCAAGGGGAAAAATGCTCCCTGAAGGGAAGAATGTTTGGCAGCACCCAAAGTGTCTTAAGCAACGTTAAACAACTTACAGCTCTTGATAGATGGGCTAGGAATTTGGAGCATATATACCCCTGGGAAATCAGCCAAAAACACTGCATGGCTATATATTTTATACCAATAGCAACAGCTTGGACAAATTGAGGTTGTTCTCAACTCTGACCCTCGCAGGGCTCCTCCCTGGCGAAAGCTGCTTTCCTTTCCCCCCTGGCGTTCTCGTTTTACTCCCTGGAAGAGAGCAAAATGTTCTGCATGGAATTTTATCTTTCAATTTCTGTGGCCAGTGTGGAGAGCTCAAGGCCATGTCTCAGGAAAGTGGAGGGCTCCAGGTGTGCAGTCTGTTCTTTTTCACAGTTTCATAGACATACGATATTTAACACTTTAATCGTCTCAATCAAACACCCTGAATGTGGAGCCTTTGTGTAACTTGGGGAAAAAAAACCTTATGTTTGGACAAACAAATCCTATACAGTTCAACTAAAATCAAGATTGTTAACCAGAATTAAAGGCCACAGTCATCTGTCATACGCATTTCTAAATTGTCATTTAGAAATAGAATCGTGAGAAGACTTGGCTGTCGAGAGTAACGCTCTTCCGTAAGTCAACCTGACATGACAAGAACATTTATGAAGGAACAAAATGTATGTCAGGCGTGAACATGTCAGGCTGTCTCCATGGCTGTGACTGAATGTGTCAGAGCACAGGACTGTGCTTGCACCTGGTTTACCAAGAGATCTTTTTGTGTTTGATAGGTGCTACCATAGGATCCTGACAGCCTTCTGATTCAGATTAAATCTTCTCACTCCAGTTTTGCATCGTATAGAGAAGAATTTAACGTGTTGGGCTTGGTTATTGTCGGGGAAGAGCAAAAGCATAAGAATCAGAAATCCTTTCCTTCTGGGCATCGTAGGTGGGACTGATTTACACGCATGCCACTGCACAGAGAGGGACGGTGGTTCCTCCGGAATGATCAATCCCTCCGCGCTCCCACTAGTCTGTACTTGTGCCTCATCCTGCATGCACCCCCTCGGGCTGAACCTACACCTGCGTCTGGAGATGGGCATTTAGATAAAAGCCCTCCACTGGGCAGACACCTTCTCAATGAGGACATTCTTTGAAGTAGAGAAGATAGAGTTCAGCAAAGGGAAAAGCTGCATGTGATCATAGCATAAACATGTACTGGGCTGAGGAGAACTTGGAACACATCTTAACCAGGGCCTCCCCTGCCACTGCGTATTCTGAAGAAAGGCAGTGTCCTGGGGAGGCCTTCTTCTCCCTTCACACTGCCTCCCTTTATCCTGTGGTCTAAAGCCCCAGCCCTCTGACACAGCATTCAGAGCCTCCCTGAAATGGTCGTGCTGATTTTCCCAGCTTAATTTCTTGCCTTTCCAGCCTCAAACTTTATGCACCGCATCCCTTCTTCAGATGAACCATGTCACCTTCAGGCTCTGTCTTTCTTTTTTTTTTTCAGGCTCTGTCTTTGTCCATGACGCCAGCGATGGCCTTGCATGCACACCTCATTTGTCTAGTCTTCTTTAGCCTGTAGGATTCAAGTTAAATGTCATCTTGTGGAGGAAGTTTCTTCAAGACTCCCAAGACTGAATTAGGTTCCCTTTCTGGGCATCCATAATACTCTGTGCATATCGCCACGGCTGACTTAATGACATCTTTGTATAATTTATCTGTCTCTTGTCCTTTCCCTACTGCGAAGGACACTGATCCCCCTTCAGGAATGCAGAATAGATTCCTTGAGATGCTGGAAGTGTCGCTGGAGACAGCCTTCAGTTCCCTGCAGGGATTGTTTTTGTTGAAAAGAGCTGCCTGAGTCGTCATGTCCCTCCTCTGGGGTGGTCAGCTTCCAGTGACGAATCGGCACAGAAGTGGCTCAGCCCTTACATTGGGTTCAAGTCTGAAACAACCTGAGCTTTGGAGCTCTCTGCAGGGTCGGCTGTGGCTTCCACTGAGACTGCATCCCAGCTCGTCTTCTCCCTGCCCCTAATCCTGCTTCCCTCTTGCCCTTCCACACGTGTTGGTTCTAAGAGCTCCCTCACACATCTCCTGCACACTGATCTCCCTCTCAGAACCGGCTTCCGAGGATCCCGGTGTGTCACACCTACCTCCACCTGATCTGAGCAACTTGAGGCCAGGGTGTGTGCCTTACTCATCTTTGTATTTCCAGCTCCCAGGAGTCTGCTGTCAATAAGTGGTGGTGGGCAGTTTGAATAAATGAGGTTGAAAGTGGTAGAGGCGTTTGGTGTTGTTAGAAGATGAAGGGGGCATCAGGTTCCTCTAGAAGGCATATGGCTTTATCATCTAATCACCTCGACTATTAAGCAGGGGAAGAGGCCTGGACTAGGAGTTAGCCGATCTGGGCGCAAATCTTGCTCTTCCTCTTATTTATTAAGTGTGTGTGTGTGTGTGTGTGTGTGTGTGTGTGTGTGTGTGTCTGGATTCTAGCAGGAAATAGAGGACACACTAAAACCAGGTGATACCATATGAGGGCAGTTTAATAATGGGACTAGGTACAAAGCAAAGGCCGAGTTCAAGGAAACCAACAAATAGTGCAGTAGTTGGGGCAATTAATATGATGCCATCTCTAGGCCTAAAGGGGCAGGGGGAAGCGATCAGTCTGGAACACAGAGGGGCCACCAGAAGGAACTGTGGCTTGCCTAGAGGGATACAGCTCGTTTGCTGTGACCTGGCAGGAGGAGAGCCTCCATCATCCTCCCCTCTCCTACCGGTATCTCCCACTGGCCTAGCCTGGTGAGAAGCCAGAAGCCCAACGTGTCCTTACTTCAGGCCAATGGCTTTCCAGACACAGAGGGCAGAGCAGGGGGTGGAGATGAGGGGTGGAGA
Source organism: Rhinolophus hipposideros (assembly GCF_964194185.1). NCBI lineage: Eukaryota > Metazoa > Chordata > Mammalia > Chiroptera > Rhinolophidae > Rhinolophus > Rhinolophus hipposideros. The sequence continues at coordinate 79,262,239 of NC_138053.1, read as the reverse complement.
ATGGTCTGGAGTGGCAAAGGAGATACTCAGCACAGGGACCATGGAAAGACTCAAGAGTTTAAGTGATTTGCCTCTTACCTGGGGAAGGGAGTTCCGCCTAGCCCACTCGATGGGTAAGATACATAAAACATGCTTTGTAAACTGCAAACTGAAATAAATGCCTTACATATGGTTTAATTGAAAATATTCACTTACTGTTTCCAAGGGTAGGTCTTCATACAATTCTAGGAAGAATTGTTTCCAAATCTAGGAAGAATTGCAGCAGAGTGTTACCGATTCAGTAGCAGGAAATCACTCCCATGCCTCCTGGCTATACTGCGTTTTGATTAATGAGGGGGGTAGAGGTTGGAAAGGCCAGCTTTTTGAGTCATGACCTTGTGCTCTGGAATTTCAGTTCTTCGGTTCATACATAAGCACAGCACATTTTCTTCTGTGAGGGGCTTCAGAATTCTGAGCCACTAAATGCTGCTGATACAGTTCAGCATTATTTGGAAGAATGGTGTCACTTGATTTATTTGCTCAGTGCTCACTAAAAAAAAAAAAAAAAAATCTATATCATAGCTTCTCTAACTCCTACTATAGCTTTCATCTCCCACCCAATGGAAACTGGCAGGATTTCAAATCTTTTTGGGTAAAGAAAAATGTGCCCAGACTCAATATCGTTTGTGGGAAATGAATACATAAAAGTTGAATTTAGTTTTTAAAACTAGCAATTCTTTCATTTTATTTATTTTTATTACTTTTTAATTTTCATTCTATTATTTTGTTTCTGTATATCTGGGTGGATATATGAGGCCTAAAAAGCTAGAGAGTTTGAATTTCCTTTGTCCCTTAGCAAAGGGAACTGTGAAATGTGTGCTCCTAAAGCACTTTTACCCTTTTCCTCTACCCCTCCCTCCGTCCCTCCCTCCCGCCCTCCATCCCTCCCTCTCTCCTTCTCTCCCTCCCTCCCTCCTTCCCTCCCTAGCTCGCTCTCTCTGCCTCTCTCCTTTTTCCACACATTCATACATGCATGCATGCATTTATTTAATACATATTTGTCAATACCCTTCACATACCAGGCACTCTTTTAGGCAGTAGAGATCTAGCAATGAATAAAATGAGAAAAATACTATATTATATTCTAGTGGGAGGAGGCAGACAATAAATAAGATATATAAATAAAGCATATAACACATTAGATGTTGGCAATTGCTTGAGAGAAAAATAAACTAAGAAAAGGAAATAGGGAGAAGTGGGTTGCAGTTTTTCAAAGTGAATAAGGATGCCCTTATATAATAATATAGATTGCAGTAAGCCAATATAAAATGAAACTCCATTTTTGAGCAAGTACCATTTATTATGAAGGTTCTAAGTCCTTTAACACAGAGACTTTAGATGACACAGTGAGATTCTCTGAGTCTTGCATCTCTCACCTATCAGGGAACAGAGGGGGGAGTGGGGAAAGAGAAGGTAGAAGTGGTCTAACTATAGTGAAATGATCTAGAGTAATATATGAACATAATACTCAAAATCATTCTTGATTTCTCCCCTTCTTTCACAGTCTGTCAGTGAATTCTATTGGCTCTGCTGTCAGTACAGACCCACAGTCAGACCACTGCTCCCACTTTGGTCTGAACGACCATCATGTCTTGTCTGGCTTATGGCAATAAATACCTACAGGCTTCCTGGCTCTAACCCTACACACATCAGCTAACACGAGCCTTTAAAAAGTCAGATCTTGTCACTCTTTGTTCAAACCCTCAGTTCAGAGTAATCTCCAAAGCCCTTATAGTGGCCGTTGAGGCCCACTTTGACCTTTCCTACAGGTCCCGCCCTCACTCACTCCCTTCTTCATTCTCCCTTCATTCTCCATTCACTCCCTTCGACATCTTCATTCTTTATTGAACGTCAAGAATTTTCTGCTTCTTAGGCCTTTGCTTTTTCTTCCCTCGTCCGGAACGCTTTTTACAACGTATCCACCTCACTAACTCCCTCAAGTCTTGGCTCAGGTCTCTTCTTTTCAAGGAGGCCTATGTTGACAACACTAATTAAACTTCTCAATGTCTCCCCCTCACCATTTCCACCTCTGACCCCCATTTCCGGCTCTACTTTCTTCTTATTTCCACAATACTCATCATTTTTACACATCCAATAACATTTATTAAATAATTGACTTGTTTTGCTTATGTGTGTTTTTGCCTGCTGGAAATAACTCCGTTAAGGACAGACCATGTGCCTTGAACAGTGCCTGGTCCAGAGCAGATGCTCAATAAGTATTTGTTCAGAAACAATTAATGACTTCTTATGCATGCACGTGCACACACACACACACACACATACATGCACACACGCTTTTCTTTTTAACCTTCTCATTTTCTCTCATGCTGTCCTTGGTCCGAACCACTTCCCCCCCACAACTGTTTAGTCATACCCTATTTTTATGAGCTAAATATTCGTATCCCCCTGCCAGATTCATATGTCATCTATGTTAGGACACCTCTAAGAAAGTAATTAAGGTTAAATGAGGTCATAAAGATGGGAACCCAATCTTTTAGGATTAATCCTTATGAAGAGACATCAGTGAACTTGCTCGCTCTTTCTGTTCTCACTCACACGCTGAGGAAAGGCCACGTGAGCACACAATGAGAAGATGGCCGTCTATAAGCCAGAAAGAGAGGCCTCACTAGAAACTGAATTGGCTGGCACCTTGATCTTGGACTTCTAGTTTCCAGATCTATGAGAAATAAACTCCTGGTATTTTGTTATGGCAGTCCTAGCAGGCGAATGCACCCACCCATGCTTTTAGACTGACCTCAAATCCCTCCTCCTCCGTTAAGGCATTGCCAAGTGTGTGAGCCTACAGGGACGTGCATCTTCTGACGTTCAATAGCATTTTTAGAGATATGACTATTTTTAGAGTTTGATTACAGTTTGTATTGAGTTGTTCTCTGTTTTTCACGTATGCATTTAATCTTTCCACATAAAGTGTAAGCAGATTTATGAGAGCAGAGGCTGAACACAAGACCATGGTGCCAGGTTCCTTTTGAGGAAAGCAACTGTGTTTTATTCACAGAGAGGATTACAGAATTATTTTATTGCCTGAGGTCACACAAACGGTCCTGAAACAGAATTGCATCCAGTTCTCATAAATCCTAGGCCGGAACTCCATTTTTGAGCAAGTACCATTTTTGAGTACCACAAAACGTACCCAAAAAGTAGAGTCTGAATTAATAAATAAAAGAGACCTTTATAAAAATACATCTATGACAAAATGTAGTTTCTTAAGACACCAAAGTGTGTCTTCCTGACACCAAACTAAGAAATAAGAGTCAGGGTGTAAGAAATGAAATTCTGGATATCATTTCATCTCTCAATTACTTATAATGTCATGCACACTTTGCCCCTCCCACCTTGCTGTGTGGACAAGCTCGTCAGTGACAGCAGGACTGAAGTAATGAGGAAGAACAGGAAACTAAGGGAAGGAGCATGAACTGTGCAATTGATCAAGTAGGCAGATCATTGAAAGGGATAAGAGGATAAACATTAGAAAAGTACCCTTGTGGAAGAAAATAAGTGATGACTCTTTGGTGTATAAGATTATGGGAAAGGGGAGGTTGCTGTACTGACTTCAACAAACTTTAATGAAATACCTTATAAATACACGTTTCCATAAACTATGCACACAATCACCAACTAAAATGGGGTTTCGAAAATTTTTTTTTCCTGAGTTATCATGGCATGTTTGGTGGTTGGGTTCTGAGATCAGCCTGCAAAGGTCTCTTCAACCTGAAATATCACCATTTTGGAGGAAAAACTAAATCAAACTGAAAATAATACAACTTACTGCTGATGGTTAAGGGATGAATATTTCATTTGAGAAGGAGGAGAAAGCGGATGTACATTCCTGTAGAAATTCTGGAAGAATTTTTGGTATCTCTCAATCTTTGAATACTGCTGTTGTTTATTATGTTTATTTTTACTTGTAAAGACACAACTTTTGTTTTCTTTGATAGGTGCCTGCCTAGTACTACTTCTTCAAATATAGAACAAGCCAAGGAATAAGGAATGAAAAAAATAAGAAAACTTTTATCAGGAAACTAAGCAAGAGGAAGCAAAGAGAAAGGGATCAGAGAAAGTGTGACTGAATGTTGAAAAGAGGGTGTGTTTGCTGAGTGAGCAGAGGTGTGTAAGGAAGGGGCTGGCTGTGCAGATACTCCAGCGCAAGTTGATGGAAAGAGGGAGGCTTTGGGGTCTTACTTGACTTGGATTTGCATTCTGAACAAATTGTAATTCCGGATAAAGTACTCCCTTAACTTCTCAGCCTCAATTTGCTCATTTGTAAAATGAGAGCAGTCTTGCTTCCTAAGACGGGTGTGAGGATTAAATAAGAGAATGTGGCTAAGGCCAAGAATAGGGGAATCCACAAATGAGAGTCATAAATGAGAGTGCTGGTGCTGCTGCCAGCCAGAGGGGTCAGGGGGTGCACAGAGGCGGTGGGGACACAGCCTCTGCTGGTCATTGTCTGGACGGCACTGGAACAGGAAGGTGGGATGGAGAGGGCATGGGAGGAGTACTAATGGAGGAGGAGAGCGTGTGCATGTTGGGACTATTCCTAGGGAACATGCCCACAGCAGAGGGGATAAATGCATAATGGAGTGTATTATTCTGTGCTCTGTTCTGCAGCGGAACTTAGCATAGCCTCAATTCTTCTTTTTCCCTGAGAAAGTAGCACAATGTCTTTGGGGTCTTTATCTGTGAGCACTATTGGGTTGGTTGTGAATGTTAAAAAGAAATTAGGGTTACAGCCCTAGGGCACCGTCTCTGAGGAGCCTTGTGCTGTAGGGGAACAATAAGAGTATTGCTTTGTAAAGCACTGTATCTAGTTGTCATCTGCCTAGGAACTATAAGGACACAACCGAATCACAGCGAGGTCGTAGTAAACAGTAAGGATGTTTCACATTTTTCCTAGGAGCCATTTCACTCGTCAGTTTGAATCCAGCTTGGCCAATCCACAGCCCTGCTACCCCATGATGACATTTTCATCTCTCTTGTCTTTTACCACAGGGATTCTCAGTTGGGCTTTCCGGCAGGGTTGGGGGGTGAGGGTGGGGAGGAAGGATGGGAGGTTTGGGGGGGTGGGGAGGGGGGACATAAGATACCAGAAATAGCAGAGAACCTTTTTTCAAATACACATGCCTGCAGCTTATGTAAGTGGGCTTTGATAACTGGTCCCCCACTGAGAGAAGCAGTTGATCACATCCAGGCCTAATCTTTCCTTTCACAACTGGCAGTCTAATCTCTGAGTCAGGTGGTTCTTTTCTCATACCTGGACCTGTCGAAAACTTCTCTTTGCAGTCCTCATCATCTCTCATTCGGTCTTTAACCCAAATTCCCTAAACAATCTCAGAGAGCCAGTTGCATTCAAGAAAGGATGGACTTATGGATCGGCTACTTATATTTTCAAGAGGAAATTGTAAGTAACTTTGCAACTATTCTAAAAGCTCATTGAAAAAGAAATTGCAGATTCACTACATGGCGATAGTCAATCTCCAATTTTCTGCAGAAGCTAAAATTTATGGGAAAGTGGAGAATTAGCTTGTGACTTGGTGGTGTGACCAGTACCCTTCCCTGGGAAGGGAAAAAGAAATCAATGGGGAAAGGAGCTTCCAGGCCCAGGAAATCCTGCTTAGGGGCCTGGAGTCATGACACTTCCCACTCACTTTTACGGAGGTCCCACAGTCTAAGGAATGGTCTAGATATATTGTGTCTAAGGCAAGAAAAACCTATTGGGGTATTGCACAGAATATTCTAAGAATCTTTTAAATCAACAGCTCTGCTGCTTGACCACTAGGAATGTGCCCTCCCCAGGGATGCCTGGAGAAGCCGGAATGTGCACCGACAGCGGGACCTTACGTCATCCTCCTCCAGCCTCTGTGGGCTCTTGCTGTGCAGCGTGATAGCTGGACTTCCTTGCTGCCTGCGTCTGCACTCTGGACCAAACTGTGAAGTGGACGAGACTTGCTTTTCAATTTATCCCTTTTGTCCTCCAATGGCACTTTACACCCTCATGCTGCCCCCTGGCTGCTCAAAACTTATTTGGGGGGAGGCAGTATATTAAAGTTTCCAAACTGATAGTCTGTTTACAGATGTTTTATCCCAAGAGTCTTTAAAATTTTTAATTAGAACTAGTTACTAACATTTGAAATTCAGGAAGCGAAAGTTTAGATTCTCAGCTTCTCATGAAACAAAAAATCCAAAGTTCTACCTTCAATAGGCACATTTCCTCATGTCATAAAGCTATTATTCCCTTTAGGTAGGGACTGGGCTCTTGAGTTTGCTACAGTCCTCACCACTCTGCCTTAATTTAAATGGATTTGTTTCACTCAAGTTTTTAAAAATCTATATTTTCATAGATATTGTGGTTTGCTACTCTCCAGTGAGGCATATGGTTAAGAAACACAGGCATTCATTAGATTTGAACCACAGCCTGGGTGATGGAGGGCACGTTACTTAACTCCAGACATCTTTCTCATTGGTGAAATGATAATAACAATTACCTCATAAGTTATCATGGAGATTATATAAGATCATATCTATATAGCACCTAGAACGATGGCTGGCTCATAGAAAACTCCCCATTAAGGACATCTATTCAGAGTACTCTTCTCAAAATATATTTCATGTGCTACGCCTTTCCTAACCCCTTTCCTCAAGTCTCCTCTCCTTATTCTTGTCTCCAACTCATAAAAACAAATAAACATTTATTGCCACTTATTCAACAAATACGGAATTAAATATTAACTAAGTACCAGTCGATTTGTTAGGTACTAGGGAAGTAGAGTGCAGGGGAGACATATCCATGCACAACACAGTCTCATGTCTCAAGGAGTTCATGGTCTGTTATATAAAAGTGTTACAATGTGATCAATGCTACAACTGAGCTGTACATTAGGCAATGCCAAGGAGGGCACAGCAATAAAAGCAGTTGTGATAATCATTTCCGTAAGTGCGGAAATGGTGTGCTCATAAACAGTTCTTCTCAAAAAAGAGGAAAAAAAAGTCTCAGTAACAGTTGCCAATTTCCACAGTATAAATATTCCCACCATGGTCGATTTCAAGGTATTAGTAGTTTAACAATTGGCCAACATGAGTAGGTTCTAGCACATGCTCTTTGTACATACCTTTCACCATACAAAGCCCCTTCCCATGCACTCTCTGAGCAGGCACAGCTCGATTATTATCCATTTCAGAAAGAAAAATCTACACCCAGAGAGTTCTGTGGTTTGCCCAAGAGATGGTGAGTACAAGAGAACAAGGCTTCTGACTCAAGTCCAGAATTCTTACTAACATCCTGTCTTGCACAGTGCCCTTTCAACTTTCTCAGACACGCAAGGATTCAAAAAATTTACTACTTATTCACCTTTTGTAAAGAAGTGGAAGACACGGTTCCATTAAAATGTGGGAATAAGGAAGAAAGAGGAAGATTGTGATGTAGGGAATGGGACACCTAAACAAGAGAGAAGGGAAAGTAGTCCCACGGATGGGGAAGGGAGTGACACACCAAGAAGTCATTTATGAGGATAGCCTTGTGACACGCTGAAAGCTCAACAAGCCCAGATTAGAGTACGCCAGAGGCTCTGGGAAAGAAATTTTCAAGAAGGAAAATGGAGTAAAAGGTTATAAGTGCATCCAGAGGGATTTATCAAATTGCGGGAGAGTTTGGTGATAAATAATGAGTAGGTGGAAATACAAGGCAATTATTAACTCCAGGAAAAATCAAAAGCAGTCCAAATAAGAAAAGCTCATTATAGTATAATATATAATTCTAAGTAGCATTTACATTGTCAGAATAATGTAAACACTAAAAATTGATTTAATCAATAGTATGATTTAGCTCTATTAAGGGAAAAGGAAGTAAGAGTGTGTCCAAGTGGTGAGGATGAGGGGTGTGTGTGTAGAAATATTTTCATTTTTATAACTAAAACAGAAAAGTAAAGAAGTAGCATTATGAGTATGCTATTGAATGATAAGTAATTGAAAGGGGTTACGGACCATAAAATAGTGAGTGTGTTGGGAAAGTAGGAGGGACTGAATATCTTCATAAGTGTGTTGTGGAAACATTTGGCTTTTTAAATCATGAAAATATATCTTTGATGAAAAACAATTAAAATCTTAAAAAGACAATCACTTATCCTCCTTTTCAAACTAGAGAATAAAGATTTGGTTTTAGGAAAAAAAAGAACTAAAATCTAATTATTAATAAATTAATACACCCATATTTTCTTTTAACAAAAAGGAATAAAAAAGCATGGTAATATCAACACCAGGCAAAAGCCAACACATAGACTAAGAGTATTAAAAGAGAGAGTTCAGATAAAAGGAATAACCCACCATGGAGATAGAACCCTCCCAAACAACATAACTAACCACATAACTTCTAAGTATTTATCAAGAAAAAAAGGACTACAATAATAATTTTTTAAACTCACAATAATAATTAGGCACCTTTATAAAACCTCTCAGAAACTCATAGATCAAGCAAACAAGATAAGTAAGGATAGAGAGGATTTGAATAACCATGATCTGATAATTGAATATAGAATTTCAAACTTAACTACACATTATCTTTAAACACACATAATACACAGTTACAAAATATTATCTAAATAGCAGCCTAAGTAGGCAATCTTAACACATTCTATTAATTTGATATCATATACAGGCTATGCTAGGGACAGTCTAAGGCGGTTCCCTTTATAATATCCCTGACGTTTGGTGTTCATGCCTTTGTGTAATTCCCTCCCCTGGATTGTGCGCAGGACCTGTAATTCTCATAGAATACAGCAAAAAATTAATGGTCATCACTCCCATAACTATGTTACATTACACATGACTCCGTCTTACCCGCAGACTCTATTTAGACGTTCCTGCTGCTGGCCTGATGAAGTGAGTGGCCACGTTAGAAAAGCCCACTTGGCGAGGTGCTGTGGATAACCCACAGGAATGCAGGCAGACTTGATGAGTGGAGAGTCCTTCACCTGACAGCCCACACAGGAAGCTCTGCCCTCAGTCCCACATCCACAAAGAAATGAATTCTGCCAACCTGAGTGAGATGCGATTCTTCTTGACTTGAGTCTCCAGAGGAGAATGCAGCCTGGCTGACACCTTGATGGCAGTCTTGTGAGCACTTTGATATTATCATCCATCTGGAAAACCCAAGATAATCAATGAACAAACTATTAGAACCAATATGAAAATAGACTGAGTTAGCCAGAAAAGAAATGAAACACATAAGAAACACTATGCACCAGCAATAGTCAATTAAAAACATAATAAAGATCTAAGTCATAATAGCAACAACTTGAAAGTGCCTAGAAGTACGTCTAATAGGTGCGCATGACTTTACAGAAAAAAACTATAGAAGTTTATCGAAGACCATGAAAGAAGATCTGAACATATACCATGTTTGTGGATGGAACCATTCAATATTGTAAAGGGGTCGGTTTTCCTCAAGTTAATCAATAAAATCAGTGAGATCCCAGTCAAAATCCCCTATCAACGTTTTTAATGCTACTTGACAAACTGAGCATCTTTTAAATTTTTTTCATGAGCTTATTGGTCATCTGTGTAACTTCTGTGGGGAAATGTCTATTCAAGACCTTTGCACAATTCTCCCTTAGTTTTTTTTATTGTGATAAAATATACCTAACATAAAAATTACTGTCTTAACCATTTTAAAGTGTACATTCTTATTGTTGTGTTACCATCACTGCCTTCTATCTTTAGAACTCTTTTAATCTTGCAAAACTGAAACTCTGGACCCATTAAATAATAACTGCTCATTCCCTCCTCCCCCCAGCTCCTGACAACCAACGTTTTACTTTTTGTCTCTATGATTTGGACTACTGGAAGTATTTCATATAAGTGGAATCACATAGCCATTTTTTCTTTTAACTCTAATTAGCATTTATTTGATGCTGAATTTACTCTGGGGCCATAAGCTTTTGTTTCTTCAGTTTCTTCTGGGAGACCTTTTTCTTCCGTGCAACCTCCTGTTCTGGTTTAGGAGCAATCTGCTCGTTTTCAGATAGGACCATCTCAGTGTGGCAGGGAGAGCTTGTGTGTGGGTTAATCCACCCGTGAGCTCTGTAAATCCTGTCCCGCGTCTGGGGAGCTTTTGTTCATTTGGCTCTGCTCAATGACCAGAGAATCTACATCTAAACCCTTAAGTTCAGCATTACTCTCTGCATCTTTAAGCATGCACAGCAAAAATTCTGCACTCTTTTTGGGCCACTGACCCTGTGTCCAACCCCAATGGCTGACATGGGCACACCTACCAATTCTACCATTGTAACGACGGAATGGTACACATTGCTTTTGTAACGTGACATCCTTTAGATACTTGGTGGCTTTTCGGATATGCATACCCTTGATGGCCTGGGCAGTTTCAGAAGTGTTCCTTCAGTGAACATGAAGATTTGAACCTCTTGATTTACATGATTTTGTGGGGTTCTCTCTGGGTCAAGTGTTTAGCAAACCATTTTTAGAGGTCACCTCAGGCCGCTTAGGGGAAGAGCCATATTGCCATTTTTAAATTGGGTTATTTGATCTTTGGTTGTTGAGCTGCAGGAGTTCTTTCTGTATTCTGGATACTAACAGGCTATCAAATATACGATTTGCAAATATTTTCTCCCATTCCATAGGTTGACTTTTCCCTCTGTTAATTGTGTTCTTTGATGCAAAAATTTTTAAGTTTGATGTAGTTCCATTAGTCTAGTTTTGCTTTTGTTGCCTGTGCTTTTTTTTGGTCATATCTAAGAAATCACTGCCAACTCCAATGTCATGAAGATTTCCCTCTATATTTTTTTCTAAAAATTTTGTAATTTTAGATCTTATATGTAGGTCTTATTGTTTTGAGTAAATTTTTGTATATGGATTAAGATAAAGGTCTAACTTCACCCTTTTGCATGTGGATACTTAGTTTTCCCAATACCATTTGTTGAAGAGACTGTCCTTTTCCCATTGAGTGGTCTTGGCACCCTGGTTGAAGATCATTTGACCACATGTGGGAGGGTTTATTTCTGGGCTCTGCAGTCTATTCTATTTATCTATCTGTCTGTTTTTATGCCAGTATCACACTGCTTTGATTACTGTACCTTTGTAATATGTTTTGAAATTAGGAACTTAGCTTTTCTTTTTCAAAATTGTTTTGACTTTTCTAGCTCCCTTGAGATCCCATATGAATTTTAGGATGAATTTTTCTATTTCTGCAAAAAATGACATTGGAAATTTGATAGTGCAATTTTACAGATTGCACTGAATCTGTAAATCACTTTGGGTAGTATGGACATCTTAATAATATTAAATTTTCCAAATAAGTCTTTCCATTTATTTGTGTCTTCTTTAATTTCTTTCAGTAATGTTTTGTATAGTAGTATATAAGTCTTTTACCTTCTTGGTTAGGTTTATTCCTAAGTATTTTATTCTTTTTGGTGCTATCATAAGTGGAATTGTTTTCAAATTTTTCTTTTTGGATTATTAATTGTTAAAGTATAGAAATGCAACTATTTTTTCTTTTTTTGTGTGTGTGCTGATTTTGCATCCTTAAACTTTGACAAATTTGTTTACTAATTTATTTTTTGTGTATACAATTTTTAAGGTTTTTTGTGTGGAATCTTTAGGGTTTTATGTCATCTGCGAACAGGGATAGTTTTACTTCTTTCTTCCCCACTTGGATGCCTTTTATTTCTTTTTGTTACCTAATTGCTCTGGCTAGGACTTCCAATATTCTGTTGACTGAAAGCATCTTTACCTTGCTCTTTTAGAGGGAAAGCTTTCAGTCTTTCACCATTGAGTATGATGTTAGCTGTGGCTTTTCGTAAATAAGATTTTTGATAATTGTCTGATATTTGACATGTTAAATATGAGGTGAAATGCATTGTGAAGGGCCTTTCTGGAGATCAGTTTATCTATTAAATCTAAAAATGTGTACACCTTACGCTAAGAAATTCATCTGTTGGCACTTACCCTATTAAATGCTAGCACAGATTTGCAAGGGAATATGCATAAGAGGTTCATGGCATTATTGTTGTAATAGCTAAAATGTTAGCAGCAACCTAAATGACTATCCATAGGGGAATGGCCAAAAATAAAAGCAAAAGCAAAAACATAAACATAAACAAAACCAAATGGGAGCACTATTATATTCTGAAATATTTATATGGCTGTTTAAAAGGCAAGAGAGCAAGCTCTTTATATCAACATGCATAAAGTTCTAAAACATACTGGAGTGAAAAAGCCACACTGTTTGAAGCCAAAGCACATATTGAACAAATTTACATGTAGGTAATAACTGAACCTCATCTTCAACAGATGTAGCCCCTGTGATCCATTCACTTCCTCTACCCAACTTAATAATTATATGGGATAAATAGTATTATTCTTATTTATTTACAATGAAAAACCTGAGCTCAGAGAGGTTAAGTAATTTGCTCAAATTCACAAAACTAATCAGAGGTAAAACCTCAGTTTTACTGCAAACCCTATGCCCCTAACCATTATGGTATGTTGTCATTATAATTTACAGAACTGTACTGCAGTCAAATGAGACAATATATGGAAAAGCACTGTGTGCTTGTAAGAATGTAAGACACCAAGAAGGGTCAGTAAAAAAAAAAAGTTGAGTCTTGAGTGGGAATACAGGAAGTCATCATTCTACTTGAGAAGATATTTTAATATACTTTAATATACTTTTCCAGTGCCTTATTGCAAATCTAATTCTTTTTAGGTATTTGGGTATTGTGAGCTGACTCACCATGTTCTATTTTGGCCACTAACATGTGAAACATGGGATCTGACAATTAAGTTCGTGAACTTGTTGCAACACTATTGCTAGCTTTTTTTGATATCAGAGGGATTATTCATTATGGATTTGTATCAACTGGACAAACAGTTAACCAAGTTCACTATTTGGAAGTGCTGAAAAGGCTGTATGAAAAATTAGACGACCTGAACTTTTCGCCAACAATTTATGGCTCTTGCATCACGACAATGCACCAGCTCACACGGCACTGTCTTTGAGGGAGTTTTGAGCCAGTAAACAACTGTATTGGAACACCCTCCCTACTCATCTGATCTGGCCCCAAAGACATTTTTTTTATTATTATTAAATTTATTGGGGTGACAATTGTTAGTAAATTTACATAGATTTCAGGTGTACAATTCTGTATTACATCGTCTATAAATCCCATTGTGTGTTCACCACCCAGAGTCAGTTCTCCTTCCATCACCATATATTTGATCCCCTTTACCCTCATCACCCACCCCCCACCCCCTTACCCTCTGGTTACCACTAAATTATTGTCTGTGTCTATGAGTTTTTGTTTCTCATTTGTTTGTCTTGTTCTTTTTGGTTTATATACCACATATCAGTGAAATCATAGGGTTCTCTGCTTTTTCTGAAAGACTTTTTTCTTTACCCGAAGAAAAAGGAAATATTGAAAGGAAGACATTCTGATTACATTCAGGACATCAAGGGTAATATGACTACAGCTCTGATGGCCATTCCAGAGAAAGAGTTCCAAAATTGCTTCGAAAGGTGGACTAGGTGCTGGCATTGGTGCATAGCTTCCCAAGGGGAATATTTCAAAGGTGACCATAGTGATAGTTAGCAATGAGTTATGTAGCATTTTTTTCTAGTGTGAGTTCGAGAACTTAATTGTACACAAAGATTAGGATTTCCCCTAAAGATCCAGTAGATACAGAAGAGAGCAGAATTTACAAGAGCCAACATATAAAATCAGAATCCTTCCCAAAAGAGGACAATTTCATTTCTTACTAGGATTAAAATCACCCTGAAAGGTCTGGTGAATATTAAAAGAAAAAACAGTTTTGAAAATATGTATATACTCCAGAGATAAGAAATACCTTGAATGCCAATATCTAGAAGTGTAAAGTTGAGACTAGCAGAAACATATTTTATAAAAAGATTCAAGGGCTTGACACATACTGTAGGGTAATTATTGACAGTACTGATAGAGGAATCTATCACAAAGAAAGATAATAGCAATAATCTTTTTTGGTCTTCTTGATTTGCTAATTTGGAATTTTGAAATGTAAAAAGATAGACAGACGTAAAAAAGACAATTTCTTTGTGATCTCTTTTAGCCATTAAGTAAGACTTTCAAAAGGAACAAAAATATAAACATGTTATTGAACATGTGTAAAGCTCTTGCATTCCTCCTTTAATTTGCACAACCCATTGGGAAAGGAAAACACACTTTGGATTTTGCCCATGAGAAAATATATTAAGAGATTAGCTATGAACAAAATATCACACAGCAATTCATAAACACTGAAGAAACAAATCCCCTATCTACAGGAATTACTGCAATGATAATTAGAGCATATAATCTAATAATAAATTCAATTAATGTATCGTTACTGAATGGTAATATTAATTTAGAGACAGTCCCTAGGAATAATATATAAATTTAGATTACCATTCATGTAATTTCCCTACTTTTTTCTTATTCTCATATAAAATCTAAATTTTGAATTTTGAGAATAGATCACCATGATAGCTGTTTCTAAAGCAGTCACTCAATTCATTTAACCGCTCATTCAGTCCATTACCCAAGAGGTTAATCTACTATCTATTATGTGCCTGACACTTTTTTTCTAGGCATTGAGGATACAGTAGTAAAGAGGTAGAAAAGGACTTTGACCTCTTGTAGCTTAGAGTGGCACTGGACCATTAAATCAGAACAATAGGGTGGAATAAAGTAGGACAGACCTGTGAAACATATAAGCATGTTTTAGAGCTTATTGAAATACTCATGAAGAGGACTAAGCTTTTGAAATCACACAGGAAGAGAATTTAGACTCAGTTATTGGTCATTTATATGGAGGTTGTTTCTTCTGAGGGTAGGAGAACTTGGAAATATCCATTACAGTTATTTTAGAAGAAAAAGTAAATATTTCCACCAATCCAGGTTGGCCTTTGATTTAAGGAAAGAGAATCGAGATGGCTTCACACTTGCGCCACGCTGGCCCAAACCTGTGATACTAACCGAACATCAAAAAATTTCACATGTTAGAATTAAAATATTCTTGCTCAATACATGAATGGTTATGAGTGTTTAATACTAGGCAACAGGCATTTAAAAATGCATTATAAAGAAACCTGGAAAATCCTGTTAAAATTTAACTATCAGTTACATATCCTTTTTAAAACTTGTGACTTTACAATTATATTTAACTTGGAACTAACAGACTCCTGACTCACTCTTCTTAAAAGATGAATGTCTTAACTCTGCTCTCTTATGCTGGCCAAGTGCAGTGACAAAATACCACATAAAGAACCATTGGCTGTCAAAAAACTAAGCGATACCAATTGTAAAACATGGAGAACTAGATCATTGAGCAATGATCAAGAGTTCTATTGACTTTATCCCCCTAAAACTAATTTTGCATAAAATCTAGGAATTCTTTCAATTCAAAATTGGGGAAGAAAAATGGAGATGTGGACAACCACACAAAAGTAAAGACCATTACACAATTTCCTTTAAACATGATTATCCTTTTCTTCAAATACATGTGTTGAAAATAAATGTCATATCTAGGCAGAATAAAGTCAGAAATTTCAGGATTCATGTTCTTCATGTTTTTAACCTCCTATAACAAACAGCCACATTAATCTAAGTCTCCAAGATGCCAATAGCGGGGTTTAAGAGACATCACCACACTGAAAAGGTGGACTCCGTTGTAACCGCTTATTAAAAACACACCAAGCCAAACTTGTGGCTTAAAAATTGGGTCCAGATGATGCTTAATAAGCATGAAATACTTTCGGTGTTACAAATGAGAACCAGGTGTGGAGAGAGGCAGCTTGGAGCTGAGCTCGGCCACCTACAAGCAGGGCTCATCTTCCTCCCAAAAGGTGAGAGTTGGTCATCAACTACACATCCTGGCCATCGTCTTGTCTTCCTGAGGTAAGATGTTCAACTGCAAAGGAAAAACTGAACATTCAAAAGTAGAGGAGAATGTGAAGGCTGTCTCTTTATAAATATGTATGTGTTCTGAGATCATACTACCTAAAACCAGAGAAAAACGAATGCTCAATGGCAATGCAATTAATGGAGCTTCTGGATAGGGTGGCTGCTTTCCTAAGGGCATAGCCATGAAGGGCGGCACCAAACTGTGAGCAAGGTGACTCTGACTTTTACCTTAATAAACCTTTCTCTCTTAGTGAATGCCACGGGAAAAATTGCGTGACCTCTGGCAAGTTAGTTAATCTCTCTGGGCCTTGATTTTTCTCATTTGCAAAGTGGCCTTAGCAAAAGGACTCTATGGTGTTTTCTGCAAAATGTGTGTGAGGGAGCAATTAAAAGAAGGCTTCTCTATTTTGCTCAGATGTCAAGTTTTAGCCACCAAAGCTTTCTTCATTATTGGCTCTGACTTCAAAGGAGCTGGATAAACAAGCCCATCGCCCAATCACTTCTGCTGTTTTCCCCTGTATGCATACAAATTCATTAAAGCAAAGTTCTCTAAGCCCACATCTCCCAGCTGTCTTTCAATGGGTCTGTCCTGAATAATCCCTACCTGGTTGACAAACAGTAGAAGGTAGCAGGAGACTGATTGTGCTCTTGACAATGCACAACCCAGTATTGCCTATTTTCAGTCTACACCAGAATCATCTGAAGGGATTGTTAAAACACAGATAACTCGGTCCCACCTTTAGAATCTCTTATTCACTAAGTCTGGGATAGGGCCCAAGAGTTTGTGTGCCTAACAAGTTCCCAGGAGATGCTTATGCTGCTGGTGTGGGAACCATTGTCATACTGAACTTAACGATGCTAGTACTCTAGATGAACAAAAATGACATCATTATCTTAGTGCCATCCTTGTTTCTCCTGGGTCTTTAAAACATCGCACTCTGTGAGTCACCAAGGAATATCCATAGCTTTAAATATGGACAAATCTTTCAAACTATGTCCCACTGTTTTTCTGCATTTGAGCAGGACTAAAGATACACTGAAGATGAGCCTTGTGGTGTTGACATTAACGTTGTATCAGCTGACATCTCCAACAATGTTATCAGGACAGGCCATGAAATTGGTAGACTGTTAAAGAATTTCAAGATGGTAGCAGCAGAGCATAAAGCCAGGCACAGGGCCAGTCTGAGTACAGGACCCTGGAGGACTGCACCTGTTACGTGCACATGAGGCTGGAACGACCTATTCTTGTTCTTAGGATTGGGAACCCTGGTTCTATAAGAACCCGAGTGGCTAGTCATCAGAGGGAGGCTTTGGAGGGGATCAGAGAAGGAAGGGACAACCACAGCTTCCACCTGGAGGTAACTGAGGACACTTGTCATCAATAACAAAAAGTAAGCGCCTAAAGAATAATCCAGTCCATTGCATAATTCAAAGAGAATTAAGACTCAGCTCCTAACTTATAGGAATTTGTAATTTCTTGGAAAAACAGAACATGCATTTAAAGGCAAATATATTTGAAGTCCGATGAGGGCAAGGAAATATTGGGTTTATTTACCACTGTATGTGTAGGATATAGCATGGTGCTTAAACAAAGTAGATGTTCATTACGCATCAAGTAAAGGAGAGAATTTATCTGTACTATCTTCACTCTATGGGTAGGTATCCAGTCAAAGAATGAGAATTCTCAATAATTAGAATGAGAATGTTTAATGACACCAGGTCAGAGAGCAGTGTGTTCCTTTAACATATTCAGTACTCAATACATGTTTGCTGAATTAAGTTGGATTGCAGTGCAGAAGACAGCATAAACCGGCAAAACAAGAACTCACCATTAAGAAAAAGGACAAAACCTGAAATCATAGGACTTGGGCTGGAATGCCAGTACTGCCAATCACCATTTGTGAGAATACCACTGGCCACGTTTCTGGACCCTTACTTTACCTACTGAAGAAATGAGAAAATTGAGAGAGTACAACGCTGATCTAATTTCTGGAAGACTTATGCTAATTCTACTGAGCTATAGTAATACAAAGAGAGGACAGAGGCAATTTCAGGCTCTGGTAGTTGGTGAATTCTTACAGGTGTAAGAAAGGCAAAATTAGAAATAGAGAAAAACAAGTATTTAGTTACAGAGCTGAGGGGAGAATGGGAAAAGATGTAGAACATGGTTGTCAAATTCAAATAATTATACAGGGGCCAAGCAAGTAACATAAACTAGCTGTGGCTAGAAGACAAACACTATGTAGAATGGCAGCCAGCTGTCACTGAGGGGCCACCCTCAAATCCATATTTTCACATGAAATCTCCCCATTTTTAAATACTGTCAACTAAGTCAAAATTGGAAAACACATTACGATGTTAGGCAAAGAAGAAGTAATAGTGGGCAACATCTGGCCTCTGGGCTGACAGTCTACCATCTCTGGTTTATAAGGAAGGATGAACTTGCAGGGGTTGCGCTGAGGTTAAGCCAGGCAGTGGCGTGGCACTATCAGTAGAGAGAAGTCAGAATGCGGAGCAGCTTGAGTGGCAAACCCAGTGGGACATCAGAGAGCACACTAGCTTTATTTGATCAAAGACAATTTTGGACATGTGTTCCATACATAAATTCATTGTTTTAATTGACAAATATTTAGGAATTCCTATGATGTGCCAGATACTCATGAAACAATGGGGATGTACAATGAATATCTTAGTATTCTTGGGCTGCCATAACATATATATATACACACACACACACATATATATATACACATACACATACATATACATATATACATATATATACATATATATGTGTGTGTATATATATGATAGTTTGAATATATATGTATATATATACATATACATATATGTGTGTATATATGTATATATATACACACATATATGTATATATAAATGATGGTTTGAATAACACATTTATTTTTTCATAATTCTGAAGGCTGGTAGTCCAAGATCAGGGCTCCAGAATGGCTGGGTTCTGGTAAGGGCTCTTTCCCTGGCTTGCAGATGGCTGCTCTCTTGCTGTGTGCCCATATGTCCTCTACTTTGTACACATTCATGGGGTGAGGAGAGACAAGGTGGGAGGTAGGGAGACATGAGAGAAAGAAGGAGGGAGACAGGGAGGGAGAAAGAGAGAGAAGTGAGAGCGCACTAGCTCGCTGCTATCTCTTCTTATAAGGGCACTAATCCTATCACAAGGACCCCACCCTCATGATCTCATCTAACCCTAATTATCTCCCAAAGTCTCCATTTCCAAAACCATGACATTGGGGGTTTTAGGGTTTTAAAATATAAACTTTTTTTTGGGGGGGGGGTGAGACACAAACATTCAGCCTATAATAATAAGATGTGAACCCTACTCTAAATGGATATTTAGTCTTGATAGGAAGATTAGATTCATGTGCCTGTTTGGGTCTTGGGTAGAACATGCCATAAGAAGCTACAGATAAACTACTGACAATCCAGGTAAGTAATCTCTGTGTTGTGCTGGGCTAGAAGAAGGAGACAGCTAAAATACATGCATGGAGAAGATGGTTTTTATGTCGTCTCAAATAGTCTGTAAATTTGAATACCAGTAGATGGGTGGGGAATTACAGAAGGTGGGGACCTCATGAACAAAGACATAAATGTTAATGGGAAATATTTATGGGGAATTTTGGAAAGTTCCATTTGGCTGAATTATAGGATGGCCAGTGGCCAGATCCTGGAGTCATCTTAATTTTAGGCTAAGGAGTTTGGACTTTATTGTATCATCAGTAGGGCCACTGATTTTTGGGGTGTGGAGTAATATAAAAACTGTGTTGTGCGATGACTAATCTGAGTGCAATGCATAGGTTGGAATGGAAGATGGGGGAAGAGAGCCATGAAATTCTCAGAGAGATTAGTAATATTCTTTGTGAGAATAATAAAAGCTTGACCAATGTAGTGGCAGAGGACATGGAGAAGGAAAAGTTACACAAGAAATTTAGGGCATCAGACGGACAGATTCATTAACTATTCCATCTGAGGGAGCAACGGGAGAGAGAACCAAAGATGATTCTGGGGTTTGAAGTTTGGGTGGTTGGACAGACCTTCATGATCCAAACACAAATAAGGAATGAAAGGGCAGGGGCAAGTCAGGAAGTTGGGGTTAGGTGAGGAGTTGAGTGGACATGTTAAATTCTATTGCGCACAAGCTAAGTCTGAGGTACCACTATGATATCTAAGTTGAGCTGAGAAAGAAATAAGGTTTGAGAGCAGAGGCAGGGCCAGAGATGTATACTTGGGAATCGTTCACAGAGTGGTAGTCTTTGCAGTCTTGGGAGGGAATAGAGCCCCCCAAGAGAGACAACAGAAGAAAGAGAACATAACCAGACCGAGTGGGGAATTCTGTTGTTCAGTGAGCAAATGAGAATGAAGACAAGGGGGAGAGGGCCCAGAGAGATCAGAGAGTCGTGATGGTATAGTGTTTTATATATTTTTGTAAAAGAGAGTTTCATGGAAG
This sequence comes from Rhinolophus hipposideros, assembly GCF_964194185.1. Classification (NCBI taxonomy): domain Eukaryota; kingdom Metazoa; phylum Chordata; class Mammalia; order Chiroptera; family Rhinolophidae; genus Rhinolophus; species Rhinolophus hipposideros. The sequence continues at coordinate 79,241,776 of NC_138053.1, read as the reverse complement.
AGGGGGAAGGTGATCAGTGGTATCATGCATTTCATGAGGAGATTGAGGACTGAGAGGTGGCCGTTGGGCAGTGAGGAAATCACTGGACTTCTGACAGAATAATCAGCAGAGCCTCATTTGTAATATTTTCCCTAAGTTACGGTTTTAACTACCTCCCACCCTCATGGGTATGTACACATGCCTTCACATAACAAACCCAATTCACACTCATGGCAAATTCAACATCTGTGTACCAGGTGGACAGACATTTGCAAATGTTTTATACAAATTTTCTTCTAATCATAGGCAAAAGGGTCACACAGTCCTCTTGAACTCAGAGTCTAAAGACTGTATGCTGGCATTTAAAACTATAGCCAATAAACACTTAAAAATTCTTTTAGTTCCACTCCAGTTCAGAATATCTATATCTCTGAAAGAGTGACCCAAACTGCTGGGCAAGTCTGCTCCATAAGGAGGACTCTCAGCTTGAACAATCCCTCAGTGAGCAGCCTCTTTTCTGTGAGCAATCTGGCAGCCAAACATGTTTATGATCTTTTGAAAAAGAACTGCAAAGGCTGAGGGCATACAGAGAGGACACGTATTTGCCTTGTAATGCCATCATGGAGAGCTCACTCACAATCCAGGACGTGCTGCTACGGGGACAGGAAAATCCTAACCAATGACAGTTGCAAACACAAACAATTGCTGGGCTTTTCTGCACAAGGCTTTGTGTTCAAACACTGCTGAAAGTGTTCATGTACCCAAAGGCTGCCAACTGCAGCCTCCAACTGGGTGAAATTTGTGCCAGGAGAGAGGGGTTGGAGGGCCTTTTATTTATTTGGTAATTATACAGCAATGGGCATTTCATGCATTTTTAGAAATGGAGTGTGGGGCGAGGAGAGAAAGGCAGGCACTTAGTGCAGTGACAGCTCTGGTCGCGTGGCTTGGCCTCTCGGGCACCACCGCAGTCTTTTTGGGGGCAGCCTGTCCGGCACTGGCCCTGGTTGGCACCAGGTATGAGAAGAAATGAGAGGGTAATCTGGCATTTTCATATTTGTTTATTTTAACCTCTCAGGCTTGCTGAAAACAACTGGAATCTTCTGAGTTGCTGAAAGCACATAGGCTCCTTTGATGGAGCTTTTGGCCCCTGCCGCCCTAAAGCCAAAGGGGCTCATTGATTAAGTTGTCGTGTGACCATACCCTCTGTGAATTCAGGTCAGACCAGAGGCAATGGTTAATAGCTGGCAGGTAACTGTCCCCAAGCAATCTTTACTATAGCCTTCAAAGCGTAACATGAAAGAGTACTCCACTGAAATCCAGACTGCAAATTGGGAAATGTTTTGAGTCTGGGCATCTGCCTGTTTTACTAGCAAAGGAAATGCTGTGAAAGCAAAGATAAAAGGTAGAAAGCAATGATTCGACACAGCTGGAGAGAATCCATGTAGATAGCCAAGGACAAAGGTCAAAGGGAAACTCAGGGTCTATTTTTTTCTTTAAGGATTAGGAGTGGAGCAGGCTGGGGGGAGGGTGGTGACTGGTTCACATCGAATCCAGGCTACTGATCGTTACACTGGTGACATCCCGTGAAATGACCTGGTGGGTCAGCCAGCCCTCACTGCACTGCTTTTGTGCTTCTGCTTTTATTTCAGGGGAAGGGGTCGGGGGTGGGGGTAGAGGTGGGTGGGGACTGTTAACTTGTAGGTTCAATAGTTTAGTCTGGCTTTGACTGAGACCAAGGACCAAGCGGAAGCTCTGTGAGCAGGTCTGCACCATTCAGCTCCCCGAGTTCTTAGTAGTTCCATTGAAGAATTCCCCCTGAAGAACATACCAGGCTCCTAATAAGTTTAGTCTAAACTTAGATCAGATTTATCACTATTGGGAAAATATACTGGACTTAGATTTTGGGGTAATCGGAGAGTTTCCATATCCAAAAGGATTGCTGGAAAGTGGATTTACCAATAATTAGCAATATGACCCAGACCAGACCAAGGTATTCACTCTTTCTCGGTGGTAAGGAGCTACGTTACATGGAGCACTGCTACCAACTAGGCATTGTGCTAAGTGCTCTACTGGTATTCCCCAGGCTGTCCCCTGTGACAAAGGCACTCGGTCGTCCTCTAGTACTCTATTTTACAGAGATGGCTAATTTGGGACTCAGTTTCCCTTCTTCAAAGTAATGGGTTAGAGCAATGATTAAAAAATTACTTCCGACTCTGATATTTAGCTGGGTTTTAAATTTTAGAAGAGTATCAAAAAATTACTTTCTAGAAGTTGGAAAGAATTAATCATGGGGGAAGGAAAAGAGCGTCTAAATAACTTGAAACCATTCTCCAAGCGTAGATAAAATCTACCCTTGTGTTAAAAGTAGTTTCTTATAGCACAAATTGGTAACCACAAGATTGCCATGGGATATGAAAGATAGTTTGGGGAATATAATCAATAATGTTGTAAAGATTTTGTAGTGTATCTAATGGACACTTGTCTCATTAGGGAGATCACTTCAGGGATGGTGTAGATGCCTGACCACTGCGCTGTACACTTGAAGCTGAAGCTGAATAATAATGAATGTCAACTATAATTTAATATATATATGATCACAGGATGTAGAGTACAGCATAGGGAATAGTCAGTGGAATTGTAACAGCCATATACGATGTCAGAGGAGAAGGGGATTATCACTTTGTGAAAGGTGTAAATGTCTAACTAGTACATTGTTTTGTACACCTGAAACTAATTTAAAAAAAGAATGAATAGATGTAATTAAAATAAAAGATTGTTACAAAAGAACCCCAAATAGTTTCTTATACATCTTTAGTATCTAACAGTTTTAACAGAGGGTTTTGACATCGTATTAGTTTGCTAGGGCTGCCATAACAAAATACCACACACTGTGTGGCTTAAACAGGAGAAATTTATTTTCTCATAGTTCTAGTGGCAAAATCTCCAAGATCAAGGTTTTGGAAGGTTTGGTTTCTCCCAAGGCCTCTCTCCTTGGCTTGTAAATAGTTACCTTCTTGCTGTGTCCCCATGTGGTGTTTCTTCTCTGTATGAGCCTCCCTGGTGTCTCTTGCTTGTTCAAATTTCCTTTTCTTATAAGGACCCAGTCAGTCTGGTTTACTGCCCACCCTAATGGCCACAGTTTAACTTAATCACCTTTTAAAGGCCCTCTCTACAAATATAGTCACATTTTGAGGTAGTGGGAGTAGGCATTCAACATATGAATTTTGGGTGGGAGGGGGACATGATTCAGCCTATAATAGATATATCAACCATAAAACAACACTACATAGCAACAAGTCAAATACTGCTTTTTTTCTTATTTTACAGGTGAGAAAATTGAAATCCATAAATGTTAAGTAACAAGTCTAAAGTTATACAGCAAGTAAGTGGCAGAGCTGAGACTGGACAAGTTTGCTGAGCCTTGGACCAAGTTTTCAGACCCAATCCTAGTAATCTTTGCATAACACCAAACTGCTTCTTGAATATCATTTAGGGTGGTGTTTCTTGCTTAAGGAGATGGCTAAAAAGTTTCTTTTCCTGAGTATGAAGTGACACACCTCTGGTTGTGTAGTGGTTACTTGCAGATGGGGCATGAATGAAGAAGTTAAATAGCATCTGCTTCTCATAGATAGAAGTTATTCTTAATGCAAAATCCCTATATAATGGGATCAAGAGAGTGATATAATTCCCTATTTTCCCCCTGAGATTTATAATGCCCTGTGTTTTATACGAGCACGGAAATATTTTTCCAAACTCATTAGAAGTTTCCTGAATTTTAGATGCTAAATGTGACCAAATATATATCCCAATTCACATCTCAGTTCTTGGAAGCTCCTATGAAGGAAAATAACTCACGTATAAATTTACATTCAAAGATGTGGTAGGAGGAGAGGAGCGAAGTGATCAGCTAGAAATATTAGATCCTCCCCCCCATAATATACATAGTTTGCAGAATATTTTACTCCTCTGAGAATTTTTCAGAAAAATGCACCTAAATACATGACATTTTGCTGGTAATTTCTGGAGGCTCGTGGACCCCTAAGCTCATGCATTTGGAATTTAATGATTTTTTTCCTGATTTAGGAATAAAATAAAAACGCTGGGAGTAGAAAACATATAGCATAGTGGTAAGGCAAGAAATCCATATTCCAGTTCCAGTTCTGCCATGGTATCGTGATCCTCAACATTTCATTTTTCAGTTTTCTCTTCCATAAAAGGAAAAAGGATGACATTTAGGGCCATGACAATTAACACTTGCTTGAGTTTAGCTTGAGTACATTTTATTCAATTTCAAAGCTGAGCCTTTATATTTCTGTAGTAGATGACTGAAGGGGAAAAAGGCAACTATATATTTGCTTTACTCCATCTTTCTAGAAGTGGGAGAAGATAAATATTTATAATAAAATAGTAAGTAAAGTATATTACACCAGTGGATATTTAGGTCTGATAGATGGTAGCATCCACATAGCTACACATTCTTAGTAGAAAGCTTTGAGTGCCCAGTGGTAACCCTATTCCAGCACTCAATTCCCCCCCCCCCCACTGTATGGCTTTTCCTTTGAGAATGACTGAGAATGTTTCTCTCTCTTTCTCAGAAAGGGAGAAACAGCCTTGCCAATTTGCATCTGAGAGAAGACAGGGTCTGGGAAACCTGTATCATTTCAGACAAGGTAAATCCTGAGAGGACTGTGGTCCCTGGATGTAGCATCTGCTGAAGCCACTAAAAGGCTTCTTAGATCTTCCCTTCTCGAACCACAGACATTCCTCTTTCCAAACAACACAGAAAACAGCCTCTGCAGTCCATTAAGCACCAAGTGTTTGCTACTGAGACTGGGCAACTTGACTCACCAAACTGATCCCTGCTGCTTCTCTCCAGCTCAAAATGTATATCCTTCTGCCCCGAGCCACAGAACCTGCCTCCTTCATGCAGGTGAAATTTGTCTCTTATCTCCCCAACCTGTTGGTTCTTCAGACTCCCCCAAAGTAGCCAGGGGCCACTGTGTCCCATGAATACTTACGTTGTAGAGGCTGTGAGTCATGTTATGCCAGTGTGCCAAATCGTATCAGCTTAAGAGACTTCCCTCCATCATTTGGAAGTAGATTTCATCTATCAAAAGGTTATATAGGGCCGGGCCGGTGGCTCAGGTGGTTGTAGCTCTGAGCTCCTAACTCCGAAGGCTGCTGGTTCGATTCCCACATGGGCCAGTGGGCTCTCAACCACAAGGTTGCCGGTTCAACTCCTCGACTCCCGCAAGGGATCGTGGGCAGCGCCCCCTGCAACTAAGATTGAACATGGCACCTTGAGCTGAGCTGCCGCTGAGCTCCCGGATGGCTCAGTTGGTTGGAGTGCATTCTCTCAACTACAAGGTTGCCAGCTGGATTCCTCGAGTCCCGCAAGGGATGGTGGGCAGTGCCCCCTGCAACTAAGATTGAGGGGACAACAACTTGAGTTGGAAAAAAGTCCTGGAAGTACACACTGTTCCCCAATAAAGTCCTGTTCCCCTTCCCCAATAAAATCTTTAAAAAAGAAATATTTGAAATGTTTTCAAATACTCATCAGCAATTAAAACTACATGTTTATGTCTATATAAACGTAGTCGATGCTCTGTTACCCAGCTCCCCTCCTCGTATCGTGTCACTGCATTCGCTTCTGCTTCTTCCCATCCCCTCGGGGAGGCAGATGACGCAAAGCTTGTGAATGCTCAAGACTGGCAGGCTGCGCTCTTGTGCACATGCAACTCCTCTTACCAGAGGAGCTTATGCCCCCCAAGCAGACTTCTTAGGTCGGCTGTAAATGATATTAACATTATATGTTAAATGTTCTATAAATTCATGAACAGCAGGGTGAAGAGAGAATTACTAAATGGAATACTTTTAAAAAAAACCTGATGAAGATGAGCTTGTAAGACAGATGCTATTAAATCATTATGGGCAAGACAACTTGCAAAAGACTGGAAAAGACTATAAAAATACAGAAGAAATCTGCACTCATATTTCCACTTTAAAGAAGCTAAAACTAGAAATGGTAGATGATGTATTGGGAGGATGATATATGTGGGAAAATTATGCAGGATTCTATTTAGGGAATTCATACTTTATATATTCTGGATACCTGACCCTTACCAAATATATGAGTTACAAGTATGTTTTCTCATTCTGTGGGTTGTCCTTTTTACTTTTTTGAAGAACCACTCACAAGTATTTGAAGAACTACTCACAAGAACCAAGAACCACTCACAAGTATTAAGTGCATAAGGGTATTCTAATGTACCCAATTAGCCATAGGAAATTAGCTTACAGGAAAAGTCTCAGAATCATAAAGGGTCTCCTTCTCTATCTTAACTAGAACAAACCATCAATCATCTCAGTTTGTGAGAGTGGTAACAAAGGGATAGTGTCCTTTGGTGCACAAAAGTTCTTAATTTTGATGCTCTATTTATCTTTTTTCTTTCTTCATATATGTTCACTGTTTTATATATAAGAAACCATGGCCAAATCCAAGATCATGAAGATTTACCCCTATGTTTTTTCTAAAAAATGTATAGTTTTAGCACTTATATTTAGGTCTTTGAAATATTTTGAGTTAATATTTGTATTAGTCTGCTCAGGTTTCCATGAAAAAAATACTACAGACTAAGTGACTTAGACAACAGAAAGTTATTGCCCACAGTTCGGAAGTTTGGGAAGCCCAATATCAAGGTGCCAGCATTATTGGTTTCTGGGGAGAGTTTTCTTCCTGGATCGCAGGTGGTTGCCCTCCCACTGTGTCCTAAGCTTGACCAGCTCTCACATGGCAAAGAGAGAGCTCTTGGGTATCTCTTCTCACAAGAACATCAATCCCACCACGGGACACCCAGCCTCATGACCTCATCAAAACCTAATTAGTTCTCAATGATTGGGATTGACTAAGAAGCAGTCTTTACACTGCATTTGCTACCTCTGATAGTCAAATAATGCCTTTTTAGGTATTAACTCTGGCCCTCCTTCCCTTCAAGGCTTTGAGAAGTAACAAATATGAAAGGAAGAAGTTCAGAATTTGGGTTAAGGTTCTAACACTGAACTACAGGATCTCAGCTACATAGGTCATCTCATGATTCTGGGCTTCAGTTTTTCTTATCTGCTACATGTGAAAAACAAAAGCTGCTCTACTGAGGTCTGAAGATTCAATGGGTGATCTTTCTATGAAAATATATAGGATGCTCTCAACAAGAAAGGGGTGGTTTTGAGAGATTTATTCAGTTATTATTATACATTTATTTCACCTACTCAGTCTCTCAAGTCTAACTTTGGGGCCAAAAGCAAGTGTGCAAAATGCCTTTGCACGCTTGCTTTTAGTCCCAAACACAAAAGTTTTGTTTCTTGCAGCCATTATATGTCCGTGGGTAAGTGGGTGCTTTTGCATTACTTAGTCACTCAAGGATGCAGTGTATGCTGTACACAAAGTATGTGCTCAACAAACACAGCCTTTCCCATGGTTAAGGAGGGCTCAGGATTCCTGTTTCTTGGCCATGGAACCCAGGAAATTTAACTGGCTCAGAGATCAGGACTCTGGTCTTGGTTCCATTGTTACCACTCTCACAAACCGAGATGATTGATGGTTTGTTCTAGTTAAGATAGAGAAGGAGACCCTTTATGATTCTGAGCTTTTCCTGTAAACACACGGTTAATTGGGTACATTAGAATACCCTTATGCACTTAATACTTGTGAGTGGTTCTTGGGTGGTTCTAAGCTGGATTTACCTGAAGCATTTAATATGTATGTTTGTTGGTTACCCATTGTCCTGTTAATACACTTTAGTCTTAGGACATGAAACGCAAAGTAGAAGGGGAAGAAAAGAAGGCACCCTTGTTTTATGTCTACCTCATGAATGCAGAACTTTTTGAACAACTCTGCCACAAAATGAGATTTTGAGTTTTTAAAATAAGAAAATGTCTTTGAAAGGATCATGTGTGATTAAGGCAAGTTGCTCCAATAAGATGCTAGGACATGCTTCTGAGGGTAAAAATGTATACCGTATGATGTGTGAGCCTCACTAAGTACGAGGAATCCAGGAGCTTTAACGGATGGTTTGCTAAAGCTGATCTCTTGGAGGGAACCAAAATCCCTAGATAATATTAGTGCAGCTTGTTTGATCAGAAGAATTGGAAATAGCTTAAAGAATGCTGTGCCTGGATAAAGTGGTGTGAGCCAAGAAGGACATTTGAAAGAAATTAAGTCTTTCCAAGTTTATTTGTGTTGCTTGGAATTTCCATTTACAATATGCCCCTGGCAGAAGCATCAAGCTGTCATGTAACATAGATGGAGAAGATTTTCTTTACTGATAGGAGCTTTCTAAATAAGTACAATGTAATAAACCTCGAGGGAGTTAGTGAAAATTAAATGTGTGTCTTTATGGATGGCTTTGAGAGGGAAAATACGAAAGATAAGCAACACTATTTCCCCCACGGGTGCTATGTACTGTCTTCAGTATGAAAATGGAGTTGGCGTCTCTATGCTCTACTTTCCCTTATGAAATTCTTCCCAACATCTGGATGGCAGCAGCTTGTGAACAAGATATCTCTTCTCCTCACCAAACTTAAAGGACGAGCTTCATTCCCTTCTCTGAACAAGGAAACCTGGGCTTTAGAAATGTTAATATCATGATTTATTAACAAGTGGTGACAACATTTTGTACCTCCTGATGACTAAAGGTAGGAGCAGAAGTGGAGAGCATAGGGATCTGTTCAGAGAAACTGAAGATCAGAAAGAATGGTGATTTAATTTATATTACGGGAACCACCAGCAGGGGTTGTAAAAGAATGATTTGGGCTGACTGGCAACAAACAACCCCCAAATCTCTGTGGTTTAAAATACATACAAAAGTTTTGTTTCTTGCGCCAATTATAAGTAGTGTGGGTCAGTGGGTGCTCTGTTTTACTTAGTCCTTTAAGGATGTAGTCTAACAGAGTCTCTACCATTTTACCACCTGGGAACTGGGGCATGTCATCTCAGTTGCTACAATAGAAGAAGAGAGAATTGCAGGTCTTTCATTGACAAAGACAGACATTGACCTTGAAGTGACCCATGTCACTTCTATTCACATTCTGTTGGTCAGTACTAGTCTTATGGCACTGCCTACCTGTGAAGGTGTAGAGAAATATAATTCTCCTGTGTGTCTGGAAAGAAAGGAGAACTTGATATAAACTCCATTGTAGGAAGGAAGGGAATAAGAAAGAAATAAAGGGGGAAAAAAACCCCAAGAAATTATTATAGGAGAATGGACCTTGGAAAGGGAATGTGTCAAAGTCACCCTTGAGATAATATCCAAACCTTTTATTCTTGTCTACAGGTCGGTACAAGAGTTGGCCCTTGCCACTTACATGACCTCACATCATTCTTCTCTCACCCTTGCCTACGCTCCTCCAGCCTTCAGACCTTCTTTTGTTTCTCCCATATGTTAAATTTGTGCTTCCACAGGGACCTTGGTATTTTACTGTTCCTTCTGTCTGGAATGTTCTTTCGTCAAATATTTGCACTCTAATCATCCAGAACTCTGCTATGATCTCCTCACAGAAGGCTTTCTCGATCACACAATCTAAATAAGTCATCCTCCCTAGCCATTCCCAATCCACCCAGCTATTTTATTTTCACCCTAACATTTTTCATTATCAGACATTTCATATTTATTTGTCTATATTTTATTGTTTGTTTCCTTCTATTAGAATATGTTCCAAGATAGTAGAGACCTTGCTTGTCTTGTTCAACATTGTATTCATTGTACATAGTAGACATTTAACAAATATTTGTTAAAGGAGTAAATTCAAAAGGGGCTGAACAAAATCTTTTGGAGGCTAGAATGATCAGTGGTGCTCTAGTGTGTATAAAAATAGACATTTTCAACATGAAGCTGTTAAGTCATATCTAGAAATAAAGAAGAGAAGACATGGAAACCCAAGACCAAGAAGAAGAAAGAGCTACCCAGCTTGGGTGTCAAAATAGCAAAAGCAGTGATAAAAGATCAATCATCTGAGGTGGCTGTGGCAAACTTTGGATTCAAAGAATAAGTTATGTATCCAGAAATGTCTTGTCAATATATTGCCTACACTTGAGTGTAGTAGCCAGCTACTGAGATGGTCCCTCAGTAGCTGAGCCTCTTGTTATTCATGTACTTATGTGGTCCCTTTCACATTGAATCAGTGCTGGCCTGGTGTGACCAATGGAATACAGAGGTTGATGGTATGTGACTCCCAGAGCTAATATGCATTGCAGCTTTAGCCTTGTTCTCTTGGCTCACCTGCTCTGGAGGAAGCCAGCTTCCATGCCTTGCAGACACTCAAGGAGCCTTGTGGAGATGTCTACATGGATAGGAACTGAGGTCCCAGCCAAAGGCAGCACCAACTTGCCAGCAAGCTCACTGAGCTACCTTGAATGTATTCTCTAGCCCTCGTCAAGCCTTCATGAGAGACCCTGAGTCAGAACAGCTCAACTGGCATGTTCTAACTTTCTGAATTATAAAACCTGTATTACAAATGAGTATTATTGTTTTAAGCCACTAAATTTTAGGATGTTGTGTTACACAGCCATCCTAACTGGAACATTGAGATTTCTTAAAATTTCCCAGAGTTTTCTACTCTCAAGGACGTTCACCTTCTTTAATGGGAGAGAAATAGAGAGGTGAGAGATGGGAGTGTCATGAGCTTAGCTGATCAGATAAACCAAATCATCTCTGTCTATTAATGGAGGGACGAACGTTTCAGACTGACTTCTCATCATATATCCTCACATTTTATGGACTTGTAAACCACTGTAGCCATAAAGCTGTATCACAACTAATGTTAATTAAGCAAAGAATAAGTCAAATTAAATGTTAGGAGCTTTACCCACACAAGTGGCTGATTGAATGAATTTTTCATTTTAGAGTTGGTTGGCCAACATGTAGGAAGTTCTTATGTTCAAATTCGGTCAAAAACATATGCTAGATTTTTTGGTCTGAGAGGGGATCCCACTTTTACAGTTTTGTTTGAGTTTTAGAAGTGTAGTTTGGAATAAGTTCTGCTGACTTTAATGGGACATGCGATTATAGATCTGCTAACAGGAACACAGTGTGTCACTTTTGGATGGTAAGCTGAAACTTTAGAGGTCTTTCTTGAAGATTTTCCTATCACTGGAAGAGCTCACTTATTATGCACGTACAAATATGCCTGACTTTTGGCCTTCCTACGAAGTGATCTGCCAGTTCATAAAATATTGTTCTGCTGTCAGACTTCAGGGAATTAAAAATGTATGTGTTCATCTGTTTGAATTCTCTGGAGTTCTGGGCTTTATGCTCACCTTTGACTCTTTCCCCTCCGACCTTATATGCTTATCTTAATGGATTTCTGAAAGACTTTTTAGATGTCAATGTGAAGGAGGAGATTCTTTCATCTCTATAGTTTTCATTAGTAGCATGTCATTCTTCCAGGGCTAATGTTTTTCACTATGGCCTTGAACACAGCTTGTTATTGAGGGGCTCAGCCTTCTGACTTATTAGGCCATAGAATTAGAAAAAGGCCTAGCCTCCACTTGAATTTTTCAAGCTGTGCCTTATATTCCTATAACATCTTAATGAAACTATTATTTTTGCACAGAAGTTTCTTTGACCTCTTTTGGGAACCTACTCTAATACTCTGTGGCTCTTGTTCATAAGAACATTCTTTTTCCTAATATCTAGTCTAAACTTTTCCTTCCTTAGCTGAAGGCTTCTTGTCTCCCATTTTTTGAAATTACAAGTGATTCCCTTTCCTCACTGAAGACTAAACTTTATACCTAATGGCTAGAATGTCAAACAAACATTAATCTTGTCTCCTGCCTCTTTACAGATGGAGGAATGCCCAAAAGCAATTTAGCTTTAGACAGCAGAAGTATTTGTGTAGTGTTATTTAACCTCTGATTCATCTTCTCAAATCATCTTGGTTTAAGCTTTATTTCTCAAAGATGCCAACAGCATAAGAATCTACCTTGAAACTTCATAATCATTCCATACTTCTACATTTCATTTTAAATTATGTCTTTCCCTTACATAAGCTACCTACTGTAAAAAGGATACTTATACATTTGCAAAGAACCATTTATATGCCTCAGCAATACATGTATCAGGTTTGAAAATTTCTCTTCATAGATAGGGCCTACTCTAAGACCACTTAATATGCAAAAAATTCATACTTTCCAAAGAGCTATGTAAGGGGCAATTGTTCACCTCCAGGCAAACCTCCCCACTTCCCCCCACTCCAAACACACATACACACGGGCCAGTCACACTGAAATTCCACCTTTGGGAATGTAGCCCTTAGGGATAACTAGCTCAAGATTTTAATGTGGATCCTCTGGGAGGACGCTGGCATTTCTCGATACTCTCTCTTCACACTTTTATTGCCAAACTAAGGGGGAAAGAATTTCAATATAAAGAGCTGGAAATAGAATGAGCTAGTCCATTGAGGCAGCAATCACTTACTCCTTTTAGAGTGTGATCTATTCTTTACTCTTAAAATAGTTCATTGAAATCCTATTTTTGAGCTAATGGGAATTTTAATGCGGGAGAGGATAATGGTGGAGCATCTGGGCAGGAGGTGGGAATGATGAGCAAAAGACAATTGTCAAGTGAATTGGAGGACTGACCACTTTAATAGGGAGTTGGGGAGAGTTAGAAGGCAGAAGAATTGCATGAAGGGGCATCTATTCTCCATCTCAAGTAGAATCTATCACACCCTCTTCTATTTTTCTACTGGATACACTTGAAAAATTCCAAACACATGCTAAGTTACAGGTTTGCTCGTCTGTGACCCCTAGTGAACTCCCCAAAAACAGGAAACTGGAGGACACAAGAGGATGCAGGTACTGTGGGGGATGCAATATGGGATGGAGTAGCAGGAGCACAGACGCCTGGAAGAATAAAAGTATAACTAATAATGCCAGCTGTAGAAAGTAAAGCTAAATAAAAATTCAAAAGAAATATCACGGGAGCTAAGAAGATTTTCAATAATGTTGATGGTAGCCTATCAGAATGTGGAAAACTTTACTGCGTAAAGTTTCATGTTTAGAGAAACTGGGTTAAAGAGGGTTGATGAATATTGCTTCAGATCTTGGAATAAAAACCTCATAGGAGGAAATAAAAGAGTTAAATTGTCCAGGGAATATAAACTAAGTTCAAATGGTCTGTTGAAAGAGATGATGATGATGATGATGGTGGTGGTGATGGTGACGATGGTGATGATGGTGGTGACGATGCTGATGGTGGTGATGACGGTGGTGATGATGGTGGTGATGGTGGTGATGATGGTGATGATGGTGGTGATGATGGTGATGATGGTGATGATGGTTGTGATGGTGGTGATGATGGTGGTGATGATGATGGTGATGGTGGTGATGATGTGGTGATGGTGGTGATGGTTGTGATGGTGGTGATGATGGTGGTGATGATGATGGTGATGGTGGTGATGATGTGGTGATGGTGGTGATGATGGTGGTGATGATGGTGGCAGTGATGGTGGTGATGATGGTGGCGGCAGTTATTTTACTAATCATTCACTGTGTGCCAGGTGCTGTGTTGAATCCTTTTTATAAATTATTATTTGATCTCACAACACCTCTCTGAGATCGATACTATTATTATTCTTCCCACTTTTCAGGTTTAAACAACCCTGAAGGTTAGAAAGTTGAAGTAAATTGTCTAAGATTATAGAGCTAGGAAATAGAGGAGGCAGAAATTAAACTCTGGCATTCTAACTTGAGGAAAGGACTATATCCCCTATATACTAGTCAAAATGAGCCTACATGGGTTGGAAAATCACTGAGAACTTTTCTGGCTGTTTCTCTAATAGTAATACCATCAACACTTTGGTATAAAATCTCTTTGTGGACATTAACTCTTGGAAATGGCTGCTTATGGTAACAAAAGCATAGACTGCCAGTATGAATGTTCTTAACGTATGAATGTTCTTAACGCTTGCAGCTGCAGCCTGCCACATTGGGGTGTCATGTCACTGTCCCCAACTTAGTGAATTTCATATTTATGATGCTTTGCCAGATATGACCACAGTACCACTTATTAAAGTTATGGCAAGCAAACATCGACAATTTTGAGGAAAAAATTGAAAACACTTGATGTAGCAGAAAATCTAATGACTGATTTTTAAGCCTATGTTGCTGTATGAAAACTTAAAAAGAAAAAGCACAACAGCAGGAAGCCTGACATTCCTGGTTTTGTCAGGTTTTCAACTGCCATTAAAATGGTTTGGCATTTCCTTATAAATGTCTACTAGAATTTCCTCACATAAGATGTTCTAATATGTTGAATAAAATTGATAGAAGAGTTACAAAAATTAGAATTTTGTGTAGTTTGATCATCTAAGTTATATTAAATAATTTTGTATTTTGTTTATTGTTTTGACTAGGTCAATAATGTTTGTTTAAAAATATCTTTTATACTCTGGTTTCTCTTCAGATCGCATAAATCTTTCGCCTTTTAAAAATATCTTTTATGGAAAAAATGGCACCTGGCCCTTGAAATTAGAAGATCGAGCATTACACCATTTCTTAGAAAAATCAAGATTGGTGTACATAATTTTTACTTATGGTATATTTTCCAGTAGAGTAGCCTATTACGTGATTAAGAACTGTTTGCACTTACTACCAGGAATCAAACAACATTTGACTTGTAATAAAAATGTAATTATGTTCTTCAGGATGATGGTGTAGCCTGGGTTCCTCTGACGGCAGAGCCTGAGACCAAGGCTTGCATGCAGGTAGTTTATTTGGGAAGGACAGGGAGTGAAACAGGAGCAAAAGCCAATACAAAGATGCATTACCGATTTGAAGGCCACTGTAGGAAATTGGTGCTTGATTCTGCTGGAAACTTCTGATGAGCCTTTTGAAAAGTGTCTTAGGCTGTTGCTCAGAACAGGAGTTAGTGAACTATGGTCTCTGGAACAAATCTGGCTGGCCACTTATTTTTGTAGAAGTTTTATTGGAACAAAACCACACCATTTACCAGAATGAGAAGTCCTGATTTGGGTATTGAAAAAAATGCTTTGGCTTTGGCTTTCTTGAGGAAAGATTGGAGGGGTGACAGGAGAGAACTGGGGAAATAAATTAGGTGAGTTGTAGTAATACAGGTGAGAGACTGTAGTGGCTGGTCCAGAGTATTCCTGTGATGTGGTGAGAAGTGATCAAATTCTGAATACAGTTTGCAGATAAACATGGCAGAATTTCCTGATGGATTTGATGAAGGGGGTAAGAGAAATAGCAGGATCTATGAATATTAGGATACAGAGGACTTTATGCTACTGGAAGAATGAAGTTTCTCTTTATAGAGATGAGAAGACTATAGGAGTTGGAGGTTTGGTAGAAATACTAGGAGTTTGATGTAGACCAATTAGTATGAGATGCCTATTAGATATCCAAATATACAGGTCAAGTACAAAGTTGTAAATATAGTTCAGGAGAGAGTATGGACTGGTGATATAAATTTGGGGGTCATGAGAACATTTTCTCAATCCTTTGAGAGTTTGCTTCCTGGCAATTGTCATCAGTTTGGCTCAAGTAAACTCTTATAAGCTTAAAAAAAAAAAAAAAATTGGGGGGAGTCATCAGCACATGGATTGTATTTAAAGCCATGAGATTAGATATGATTACCAAGGAAGCAAGTAGAGATATATAAAAAAAAGTTCAAGGATTAAGCCCAGTGAAACATTTATTAATAACTTGGTTATATCTTTATAAAGGCTGAGTTAATTTAATACAAATCATCGTATAGGCAGCCTAATGGGGAATGATGGTGAGAAGAATCCCTATTTATTGAGAGTACATTCACTTTTATGTAAATGTAGACAATACATGCTGACCAGGTGTTTGAACAAATTATTTCCTCATTCTGGGTCTCCATACATGCACGGGACTGTAATTATAATTTAGTTCTAACATTCCAAAACAATGAAAACCAACCTGGTATTAGTTTAATATATTTAGAAGACCTTTTTGTCTTTTCTTTTTTGGTCAAAACTGTTTTGTGAATCACAGGAATATGTATTTGACAAAAGAGTAAAAATTATTTATATTTACTGATGATATTGGGGCTAATAGAGTAGCACAAACTCAATAGGGCTTAAGGAACTTTATTAAGTTCCTTCAGACCAGTTTTTACAGAGCTGCCCTACTATTCATACACCCAATTTGGTCCTCCTGCTTGTTAGACCTTTTCTCTTTTGGACGGACATATTATGGCTCAGCTCAACTATATTTTAAAAAGCAATACACAAAATGAGAAATGTTATTTTCATAATTTGAAAAGCTGAGCTTTAGCATTTTAATTTATGCAATCAATCTAGTTCCCTGCATATTTTATAGTGTGACTTCTTCCATTCTCGGTTCAGTCCTTCATCTCTTGCACTTCTCAAGAGACAATAATCTAAAACTGTAGCCAAAAGCCTGACACAGCCCGTAATAAAAATGGCTTGATGTTTTCTTGAATATATTATCTGATTTTTCTCTAAGGATAATGGATGGAAGATTTCATATGAAATGCTTCAACTGGGCCCCTGAAGTATAAACTTTTAGTGATCATTCCCCACACTCTGCATTATCACAGTCCAGTTATTAGAGGGGATAATGGGAACACAGCAGAGTCAAAAGCTTGTAGAATAATCTTGGTGTAATACTGGAGATTTTACTCACAATAGTAAATCACACTAAAAAAAAATGTTTAAGAATCAGAACACGAGAACAGCTCCAAAGATATTAATCAAGTAGGAAGGAGTCATCTTAATGGAGAAATGTTGCCAAGATGGATGCAGTCACCATGGGAAATTAGGAAGTTTAAAGTTATAGCTGTGGTTATGTAATGAATGTTTATATTCTTTAAAATACACAGTAAATATATAGGAGTAAAGGGGCATGATGTATGCATCTTACAAATGGTTCAAAAAGTAATTTTATATGCGAGTGAATCTATATCTTTACCTAAAGACAGATAGAGAGGGAGAAAAGGAGAGAGGGCGAAAGGACGAGAGAAACATGTAATTGATAAAGTAAATGGAGCAATATGTTAATAGTAGGTGACATTCTTGCAGCTTTTCTGAATGTTTGAAATTATTTCCACATCCAAAGGTGAAAAAAGCACACACACCCACACACACATGCATACGTACATAGATGTTCAAATTATATTTGTTAGTTGACTCATCAATTTGCTTTGGAAGAGGCTGAGGAACTGTAAATATATTTATGTAAAGTATAACGTCACGTTGGAAAGCAAACAAGTCAGTGCAATGGTGAGCAATGCCATGAAGACAGTGTGTAAGAGTCAAAGGCTCAGACGGCAGACAGCAGTCCGTCTCACACTTTCATATGCCACATAATTAAGTGCCAGGTAGTCACAGTCGGTACTCAATAAATATTTGCTGAATGAATGAATAAAAGAATGAATGAACGTTAGAAATAGTGAATAAAATGTGTGTCCGGAGGAAGGAAGGAAATATTTTTGAGTAGGATGGTAGTTTTTGAATTGAGCTCTGCCTGCGTTGGGGGATCATGAGTCCCCGTCTTGGGCAGCTGTGGGGTGATGGGGAGAAGTGGAGAGGACAGATTAAGTGGGGCTCTGGGCCCTCTACCTAGATTTCAACAGACATTTTATCTGCTTTACCTAAGTTCCCACAGAAAATTATGTCTGAGCCTAGATACCTGCACCTTGTAAACATTTGAAAAAGCAATGGGCTGGGGAGTGGGAAATACTTTCTCAGAGCACTGAAAGAGATCATTTAAATGAGAGAAAAGGTGCTGGCCAGATAACAGCATGCTGGTGCTGTAATGCAATGTGGAGGCCATCCACATGACATTTTATCCTTTCCACCAAAGTGGAACCTAAAAAAAACAAGGTTTCAGGGAGGGTGGGAGTAGAAAAGGGTTCAAATGCATCTTGTTTACTTGTGTAAAACTTCACAAAACCAACAATGACCACAATTGAAGGTTAGAAGAGCTGAGGTGAGATTTAGGTTACCTTGCTTTCCGGCCATAAGCTACTAATACGTCTATTAGGGTTCCAGCCAATGAAAATTATCAAAGGCCTGTAAACATTCCTTCCATAACTTTCCATCTTAAAGGAAAATGGCTTGTTCTGAGAAGTAGGGAAAAGGGGCCAAAGGAAAGTTGAATGTGCACAGTGTTAGTATGTGAATGTGGAGGAACCTGGAATGAACCCATTATTCAAGCAATAACAGTGTACAAATCCCTTTAGTTTTACTTTATCAGTGCATTTTTAAGACTGTCAAGTATCTTTTTACTATGTCTATGAGAGAAGATGCCACAAAACTTGATAGTTATTAATGAATTTTGAGTCACTTGTGCTCATGTGACTGGTCTGATTTTCAGGTAAATATCCAACCATATTTGGAATTGATCCTTTGGTGAAATGTGGACTTCCAGAAGTGGAAACAGAATCCTATGTCTTGCCTGCCTGATTCGCATTAAGGCAGAAGTAGGCAGGAGGAGCATTAAGCAACACTAATCGGTGACCTTTTCATTCCAGATAGCACAAAGCCCTGTAGCAGGAGGGAAATCTGTGTCACTATCATGGACAGAAAAGGGCCACATACTAAACTTGACAAGCTCACGGGAGGCCCGCATGGCAGGCCCTACAAACTCAGAGATCGAAATTAACCACATAGGATGGTCTGAACATAAAAGTTCCTAACTAAAAGCAGACCATGACCAGTAGTCACATCCTTGGCCTGTAGCTTCCTTGACAAAGTTCCGTCTTTACCTTAAGTGAGCCTGTCTATTGTCTTTTTGCCTCTAAGATCACATACCCTTGGAATGTCGGAGTAATCCCTTTATTCCCACCCCTCAGGACACAACCTTGCACCAGAGCACGAGGCCACAGAACCCCTCACTGTTAACTTGCTCCCAAATACCATCTCCATGTGTTTTAAATGTTAATAATTAACTAGCATGTGCCCACCAATATAAAAGAAGTATGTGTCTCTCTGTTCCACTTTTTAATCCAATCCCAGAGATTTCCCTGCTTTGCCTTCTCCTGCCCCCTTAATCTATCACCAATGGATTGCATGTAACCCTCCCTATATCTGTCTCCTCCTGTGATTCTGATGTATAAAATAACCTGCAAAACTGCCATTCTCCGGAACGTTTTCTTAATCCTTGAGGTTTTGCTTCCCCACAATTGTTGTCAGTTTGACTCAAATAAACTCATCAAAATTCTCTATAAGTTAGAATGTTTCTTATGTGGACACTGTGAATAAGGTGGTGTCAACTGCCCAGGATGGAACTGCTCTTTGAACGGTGAGCTATGTATGCTCCCTTGGTTAGGATGGATACTATTTAGTGAACAACTCAAATTCTTCAGATACAAAAATTTTCTCCTATAAAGAACACAGCTACATACACAGTACAGCTTCTGTTAACTTAGTATGACGTTACCCAAGACTAGTGAATATCTGGCCCCCAAAAAGGTCACTTTTGCTGCCAATGAAACAGATAGCATCACTTTCCCTGTGAGTTCTGATCACAATTACTTAAGCTGCGTGGTAGGAACTTGCATGGCATTCATTCTTAGACTGTGAAACCTTATGACTTTGATTAAACTTGTTTAAAATCCTAGCTCTAGAAATCCCCCCCCCCTCTCTCTCTCTCCTCTTCTCTTCTCCTCCCCTCCCCTCCTCTCCCCTCCCCTCCCCTCCCCTCCCCTCCCCTCCCCTCCCCTCCCCTCCCCTCCTCTTCTCTCTCTCTCTCTCTCTCTCTCTCTCTCTCTCTCTCTCTCTCTCTCTCTCTCTCTCTCCTCTCTCTCTCTCTCTCTCACATGGTCCAGACCTCTGGCAGGCTAAAGATAACATCTTGACCTGAGCTATGTTTCAGCTCCTGTGTTTTAAGGTGGAATGACCCTCTCGCTGCTTTCTCATGAGAATTCAGGGTCCAGGATGTAAAAGGAGACTTTTTCTTAACCTGGAAATGGCTTTGATTTATTCCAGTGGGCCCCTGGAATGCCTCAAAGATTTATTCTCTGTCTCTTTATAAAAGAGTAAATTTAAACTAATTAGGCCTATTTGCTATACTAAAAATTACATGGGAAGCTTTGTTAAATAAAGAAATAATGTTCTATTTGTATGTATATATTCTTATTACTGAAAATAAATTTTGAGGAGACTATAATCTCCAAGTGTCTGCAATATCCTGGTATAATATTTTCATTTGTAATTCTAGTTGGTTTCTTTAAATGTTATGTTGCAGAGAAAAAATAATTCTTTGTCAACTGCATTATAACCATATTAAGTTTTGAACATTTACAGACAGTCATTATTGTACTCTGATACTTTTGCAGACATGTTTCATCTTCAGAAAGACAGAGAGGATTATGAC
Organism: Rhinolophus hipposideros; assembly: GCF_964194185.1. Lineage (NCBI taxonomy): Eukaryota > Metazoa > Chordata > Mammalia > Chiroptera > Rhinolophidae > Rhinolophus > Rhinolophus hipposideros. The sequence goes on along the minus strand of NC_138053.1, from coordinate 79,221,417 downwards.
TTATTCCAAAATACAGGTCCCTGGGAATAAACTTTTGGATCATATCTTTATAATGGATAAAAATTTCTGGAACTCTAAGGAATAACTGTATTCATGAAATGCTGGCAAGTGATCCAAGATATCAAGAATTGATTATATGGCACTGCGTGAACTGAGGGTGATTATAATTTTTATGAATTAAAAAAAGAATATTGCTGATTTTTTCTTTAGTTTTCCAAATAAAAGGAAACTTGTTTCTCTTAAACTACCTATGACTCAGCAGGTTGGTAAATTATACCTTTGTAAACAGAATGAAACATTTATTTTTTTCCTCCTTACTTGATCAGAATTTCAGAATTCAGAAACTCTTAATGATTTAGTATTTTTATTTTGGTGGTAATGTGATTATTTGCATTAAATTCAATAAGAATCTATTCTCTATGTAACAGGACAGAATTGGAAACTGATTTTTATTAACAAGTCTTTGACTGCAATGTCATATTTGAGAAAAATGCATAGACTTGGATATGACCAGACAGCTTTAAGATGTAAGATTGACTTACATCTTAAGCCAATAAAAGCCCTCGGAAATATTGGCCTGGTACGCTGCTTACATGGTGCCCAGCAGCCTTACCATGTGAGTAAAGAGTGTCATTTCTTGGCAGGTACAAGAACCTCAAGACATTTTGGGAACCTTGAAAACAGAGGAATTCATCCAAAACCTATAGGTACTGCAGGCAACGTCTGATAGCACGTCCTTGGCTTTTCTGGTCTTGAGAGGCCTTTTAAGTTTAATTTGAAGATTCCTTATGAAAGATTCCAGTGAAGCAGATTTAAAAGTGCTTATATGGTTAATTAATATTCTTGCTGGACTTATACAAATAATCAGGCCAAGTTTATTGAAATGACTTATTTTGCAAATAAATTGGTCTTTATTTGGCTATTCTTGGTAAAAATAGGTTAGAGAGAAAAAATTATGTTTCAATGGAAACTCTAATATACGTTTGTGGATATTAGATGCTAGTGCTGTTAATTGTCTTTTTGGGTTTTTTTGTATTTGTTAACTGGACTGGATCCTGAATTCCTCTTGTTTCCTCCAATATCTGCTTATGATGTAAAAACATTTTCAATTCCCCCCCCATCCTTTGATGTGGAATCATTGAGAACTAAAACTGCCTTTTCCCAAAGCAATGCAAGCTAAAGATGGACTTGATAAAAAATTCAGAAAATTGCCAAAATAGCTCATGCTTAAACAACCTAGTGACTGATGCCGTGTAAGCCACACAGCAAGTGTACCTCAGCACCTGATGACATCATCAGAGACATTTCAAACTACAGAAGATGCTTCCAGCCTTACATCCAAAAAAATCTTGACTGACAGCCTTACAAACTCAGAAGCTGGTTTATAATTTTCTCTGATCATTAACCTTTGTTTTTCTTTTGTTTTCATAGACATCTCTTATTAAATACCTGATATTATGGAATTTAACCTGTACAGTCTGCCATTTGGCTCATTCTACTGCTCACGCTCTAAGACTCGAATAGACTACCTTATAGTTCTCCGCACGTGGGTCTGGGTCGTTAGACAATAGGATTACTTTAGATTACTTGCTGACAAAACAAAGGAGGAATCTATGCAGTGGCTAATACAACATGCTACATGTACATTAACACCTCTGGGGAAGTGAGACTCAGATAAATAGAGTCATGCAGAAGCTACTTAGCTACGAGATGTGAGAAAGAAACACCCATTAGGTAATCTTTTCCTGGTGACCTTATGGAATGGGAGGCCTCTTTAGTGGGTTTTTACAGGGATGCATTATATCGATAATCCTTATCAAATTATGTTTTCTTCTAGCAGCTATATGTTTTGACTAAGTATATCTTCTTTAGGACTAAAAGTAGGGCCCGAAGGGAAAGAGCGAACATTATGGTAATACAGAGTATTCATGGTAAAATGGGAACTAAAGAATATTTTTAATTGAATATAAGACAGTTTCATTCCTCTAATCCTGAAATCTGTCCCTTTTCAGCAGGAAGCAGCCAGGGCAGTAGTCATCCCTTCTGTTTCAGCAATGAGGAATGATCAAAAGAAAGGGAGTAATTGAAACTGAGGGTCTTTATGACTTTGATTAAATTTAGTTTTAAATCCTAGCTCTAGAAATCATCTCTCTCTCTCACTCTCTCCATATATATACACATATATATCAGAGATCCAGCCTTTCCCATAATCAGCAACCCCCAAGGCAGCAGGTGACAGTAGCCTGGACCTGACTAATGGTCACACAGTCCTGACCTCTCCCAGGCTGAAGGTAACATCTTGCCCTAAGTTATGTTTCATCTCCGGAGCCCTAAGGTGGAACAACCCCCCTGACTACTTTCCTATGAGACCAGACAGAGGGAGACCGGACAGAGGGATGCTGGAAAAGACCTAGAGCTGTCCTCAAGACCTGAAGAAATGATTCATTACTCTTACCTCACCTCCAACCAATCAGCAGCCAGCATGACCCCGAATCCCTATCCCACGGTGTCTTGTGATTTTGCCCCATAGAATCTGTAACCTGCTTGCTATTGGGGAGCCAGGTCTTTGAGCGTTAGCTCACCTGTGTCTCTGGGTTTGGTGTCATTTCCCTAAATAAACCTTTACTTTCTTTGCTGGGATCTCCAGTTCGTGTCTTGTTTGGCTTTGATGTGTGCAGGTAAATGAACTCCTTTAGTTCGGTAACAACTATTCCAGCCCTGTTTTCTCTTGTCTGCAAAAGCTGAACGTTGACAATAGAGTTTTAGATCACCATGGAAATGGTGAGTACTTAAACAAGATACACGGTTAGATTTACTAGTCCTGTGGACACTGCTGGTCAAATTTTTCCACACACTGCAGCAATGTGTCATAGTGGCCTTGAAATACTGTGGAGAAAAGTCACAGAGAAAGTCAAGCGTAGGCATACACTTCTAATTTACTTGGTTGGTTTTTTTTTTCACAGAGACTTTATAGACTTAGGATAAATTATTTTGAGGAAGCAACTCTGGGTAGATATAATTTCAGGTGGAGGAACATTTGCTCACAAAGAGTTTCAGGAGAATCACGATGGTGGGATGAAGATAGATGGAATTTAAAGATTAATCCAGTTGAAGTCATTTGTTTTATAGAGAAGAAAATTGGGATGCTTGTGAGAGAGAAGATTCAGTGGTTTACACAAGATGACATAATTTGATAGAGACTAGAGAAGAACTCAAAGCCAATGTGTCTCCAAGACCAATGTTTTTATATGTTTTACTACAGTGCCAATTTGAAATTTCGTCTCTGTAGCGTTATTGAGGATTCCCACAACAGAAGTATGCAAATGCTATTTATCTTATTTGCAGGCCATAATGCAATACATTTGCTTGACGAATAACACTAATGGTCACACTTCCAGGAACACTTGAAAGCTTCAGATGGTCTCTTTACAATTTAGATCCCTTTCTATATTTGAGTCTTGAGTTTTAGAAACACATAGAAAAATGCTGACTTGCAAAGGATGTATCCAAAAGCATCTATGATATAGAGAATTTCTTAGCTTTAACCAAACAAGCTTCTAGGTGAGACTTTAGCACAGTTGCGCAGCTGTGTCTTTGTCATCTGATGTCTCTGCCCACCCAGTAAAGGACTCCAGAGAACTTGATCACAGACGTGCTTCAGTCGGCAGACTTCTCTCTCTTTACCTTTTTTCTTTCCATCTATAAAATCAGGCATCACATAGAGTAACAACAGAATGAGGAAGTTTATATAGATTTTGGGGCTATCCAAGTTTTTGAGAATGATACAAAGTGACCTACGTGTTTGTGGCTCCAATCTGCATAATTTTGGATATAAATCGTCCAATCCCATCATCTTTAAAACTGCCTTAAAAAATTGGAGTAGGTCTTCCTGTTCAATCCCTGAATTCTCCTTCCACACGCTCCATTCCATTATAGTCCCAATTCCTTTCCTGTTTTCTTCCCCTGCTCACAGATTGTCACATCCTTGTTAAGATAATGTATTGCAAAGGAACGATCCTTCAGGAAGCTTTGGTTCAGCAGGCCCAGTAGGTAACCAAGTGTCTCTCGTCTCTTCCTTTACCTCCTGGACTTCCTCTTACTTGAGGGAGACAAGTGGAGGGCTGCCCACAGGGGAAGGCACGAAGAGCACCAGCGCCACCACCTGGATGTAGGGAGAAGGAGGCACCACATAGAAAAGAAGTCACTACAGGTTCAAGGGTGAGCAAGCTCTCTGGCTTCATTCTTTGTCCTTTTCTTTTCATTTCCTTATTGCAATTTCCTTGACTTTATATTTTTCTTCACTTACGTTCACCTTTCCTACATACATGTATTCATGCTTTCTCAGTTTCACCTACCATTCCTGGTTTAGAAAAAGGTCCAGTGATTGGTGAGGGACCCACCCTAAGCTGGGAGATGTAGGAGACCAGAATAAGGTCACTCTTCCTTTGGAGCACTCATCCAACAGGCTTTATACCTAGATGCAGGTTTTTATGTCCTCCTGAATATTCAGGAAAAGCCTCTCTGTGAAGCTCTTCTTCATGCTGCCTGAGGTTCAGTTAAGCTCTGTCACACCATTAGCCCTGAAATCTACGGGACAGGTCAGCAATTTTCTTATTCTGTGAGGAAAGACAATATGTAGCTCAATTCTCGTCTGCCTTGTGACATGTGAGCTATGTCATAATCCATGAACAAAGTTCTGTTTTATGTGATATGGTTTTAGAGACTACTCTAACCAGGCATTTATTAGGGCAACTACTTTAGGGTAAATGTTCCTTAGAGTACGAAATAGGCACGGAAAAAAAAAAAGAAAAAGAAAAAGAAATCTTCCCAAAGGGACATTCTTGGCTTCCTTAGAGACTTTCCTCTGGATAGTCCCAAATCTCTAGGTTCTATAGATAGTTATTCAAGTCATTACAGATCATCTACCAGGAGTCAGGCCCTGTTTTCAGCACCAGTTTAAAAGCAAAAAAGAAGAAAAGAACTTGATTTTCTAAAGCAAGGTTCGTTTTTATTTTAGCAACTTAAATAATTATTTCTGATGTGGGATGTTCATTTTTAGGAATTCATTTTAGGCCTCCATGAATTCCCAAGGGAGCTCTGGAGATAACTATGGATTGTGGCGAGGGAGTATGGAGCAGTTTGGACGTGGGTGGCTGTCTCCCCTGGCAGTTACAGGAGCTTTCCTTTTCTGTTTTCCACGTTGATATTCTGAGATATACTTATTTTGAAAAAAAATATTTTCTGAGGATTTTAAAAGATTAAGTATAGACAATTATTCCTGGTGATATCATTTCTAAGAATCATTGAGATGCCCAGCAAAAGTTGTGTCATTGGTCTAATGCTTTAGCCTTTGACAAACAGTGGTGATCCATGTTTAGTATTATTAGTCATTGTGCCGGAGTGCTGTCCCCCCTAAATATTTTAAGTGGTTTATTGGGACGTTTTTCTTTTTATTTTTCTTCAGTTTCCTTAAAATTCCAGATTGGATTAAGGATTAAGTCTTGTTAGGTTTAGGGTATTCAAAATGAATTTAGATGTCTTTTCTGGAGAAATTATAGTAAAGTCTGAAATTCAGTGCTCTCTTTAATCCTCACAGTTCAAAGTTTAAAAAAAATGAACTCTAAATATTTGATTTTGATTTAGTGTCTCTATTCTGAATCCCTCACAACACCTACTACAAGGTTAGTGCACAGTAGATATTCAATAAATACGACTGGGTTGAGCTGAATATTTTAGATTCTAAAATTGAGGAGTGCTAAATTGTAGTATTTCAGAAATAATACTACAAAACCTAAAAATTTCCACCTTCATAAACCTGGTTAGAATATTCCTGATCATGGGAGGGAGATGGTAGAGTTCTGGGGGATCTATTCCCCTTCCTCCCTCCCTCCCTTCCTTCTTTCCTCCCTTCCTTTCCTCCTTCTCTTTGTTACTCCACCATGATTAGAAAACCAAAGATCTTTTGGAGAATAAAGTCAAGAAGGAAAGATTTGTTCTACCATATATGAAACGGTAATATAAAGCTCTAATACCTGTCAGTGTGGTATTGTCAGAAGAGATAAGTAGATTGTTTTAACAGAAGAGAGAACTACAAAAGAGACCTATATAAAGAGAATTATGCAAAAGATGGCACGCAGAGCAGTGAGGAAAGTGCAGTCTTTTCACTAATGGTGCTGATACAACTGAGTGTTCACATAGGAAAAAGGAAATTTGATCCTATATCATACCAGACATAAAAACCAACCCAAGTGAATTGTAGACTTAAATGTGATAAGTACAAAAAGAAAGATTTTAGATATTAATACCCCAGAATATTTTTATTGCATCAGAGTCGGAAGAGATTTCTTAACTAGGATGCAAAAAGCACTAACCATAAAGAAAAAAATTGTTAAACTGGACTATGTTAAAATTAAAAATTTCTACTTACCAAAAAGCTTTATGAAAGGCATGAAAAGGCAAAGGAAAGAGTGGCAAGAGATATTTTTATCACATATAATTAATGAATATCATACCAGGGTATATAAAGTACCCCAGAAAACCTAACTGAAAGCAGGCAAAAGATTTGCACAGGCACATCACAAAAGAAAAGCCAAATAGCTAATAACCATATGAAAAGTTGTTCAATCTCACTAGAAACCAGATAAATGCAAATCAAAACTACCAAGGGAGACAAACAAACCAGATTGGCAACAATTTAAAGCCTGAACATTGCCACATTTGGTGAGGATGTAGATCAATAGAAAATCTCATATATAACTGGTTAGACTGCAAATTGGTACGACCATTTGGAAAACTCTAAGCATTATCTACTAAAGTTGAAGATGCACATATATGATGATCCTAGAAACGGAACTGCTGAATCATAATGTCTGTGCCTCTTCAATAAAAATGGATACATATGTAGGCCAGGATGCATGAAAAAAACCCCAGCTAGTATTCCTCATAGCCCTAATTTAGAATTGGAAATGTTTTATTTCTTGATTTGGTTGGTGATTGTATATGTGTTTATCTTATAATTCATCAAGCTGTACATTTATGCTTTATGCATATTTACGTATCTGTATTATTTTTCACAAGTTAAAAAAAATGAGTCACTAAAAATGATAATTGTACCAGCGTCCAGTTTGTATTGCTCTTCTATAAAAATGAAGATATAAAATACCTTGTCAAATGTTCTGCTTAAGTCCAGATACATTATATATGTATGCATTATTTTGAGCTTTTCAGTAATTCTGTCAAAAATGGAAATACTTCCTCAACACGAGTTGCTCCTAAACCACAGAATAGATCCACACAAGGCAGTGGATTGTCGTATAGACAAAAATGGAAGTAAAAATGCTACTATGTCAGGTCTGATTAGCTCAATGCACTTGGTAAAGCGATTGGCTACCTCCTTCTTTAAAAGGGGACCTTGAAATTGATAATCATTTAGGTCTTGTCTGGCTCGAAATTTTTTAAGATTCAGTAATTTTATGAATAAAGAATCTCTAGAATGTCCTGAATTTCTGTTCTAAATGGCCTCTAGAGTATTCAAGTAATAACCAACTGGTATAATAATACAAAGGGGAATCATAAAGCATGTAATTCCAAATTAGATTCAGTGATAACTAGTTTTAAAAAATCTAGAAAAGTTATGGCTACAACATCTAAAAGCTTTAGGCATAGTTTGTTGAGCAGTGTCAATGTATAGTTCATGCTGGTATTAAAAGGTGGCTAACAAATGCAGGACAGGAAAGAACTGGTCTGAAAGTTATTCTCCTTTTGCTTGAAGACTTCTCAGTACAGTCCGTGTTATTCCCAGAAGGCAACAAATAGGCACTGAGTTCTATCCACCTATTTCTCAAATCTTGATTCCTGGGAAAATATATCTAATGGCCACAGTTCATTCATTCATGCAATCTATAAGTGCTGATTTAATTCCTATCATATGTTGGCACAGTGAAGAATTCAAAGACAGGAAATATTATCCTTGCCCTCAAGTTGCTCACAACCTGCCTATTATTTTGGACAAATGTTATCTAATTTTGATTACCATAAAACTTGGAAAAATGCTGTTGACAGACACTGATTTATTAATTGGTGTAACAGAAAAATAATTATCTACTGAAAGTTGATAAGATTATTTGACTGATTCAAAAATAAAGGGTCAATTGTTATCAAGCATATCCTACATTAGAAAGTTGTTCTAATAGTGTCAAAAAGTCTTCTGCTATACTGTTATGTGAAAAAAGGTGAATAAAAATTAAGTATACAACACGATCTCAACTATGGAACACAACTAAAGAAAAGTACATTTAAATATAAATAGCAGTCAACTCTGGGATTAAATTTACTTACACTAAGGGTATATTTTCTTTATAATCAGAAAAATATATACATTTGTATTAAAAAAGACCAATAAGTTAGTGTAAAACTCTTCAAAAGCAGAGTAAAAACAAACAAACAAACAAACAAAACAAGTCTGCACTTACTTAGAATTAATCCTAGTGAGTTAGAGCACTAAAGAATGGAAATACATAGCCCTTAGGATTATTGGGCCATATTAGAGTTTATTTTTTAAAAATCTGTAGCAGAGAGACTGGCGTGTCAGAAAACAGAGGGAAAGGAAATACGACCTCGTGATTGGGAAAGGATTTTGCTGAAAACAATCTGCTAATTTTTCCAGTAATAATATTTTTGTTTTGCCTGGTAATCATACTGTGTCTGTCAATGGCATTGTTCTCCAGTGACAGTGGGAGATAAAAAGGAGACAGATCTATGTGACACACAGTAATATGGGGAAACACTTTCTTTTGCAACAGGAAGAACAAAGAATCTACCTCCCCGAGTCTTGCATCTTTACTTACGCCTCTGAAGAGTAATAGTTAATTTAATTTAATTTTTATTTTTATGGTGTTTTGGTTAATCTTAATTTATATTTTTATTGAGAGTTAATTAATATGCAATGAAGCACACAGTTCTTAGGTATTCATTTTGTTGACTGTAATAAGATACAGAACAAATAAGTTCCCTTGTGCCCCTTTCTCCATCAATTCCCCTGGCTCTCTTCTCACTTTCTGATGGCTATCACCATTCATTAGTTTTGTCTGCTTTTAGATTTCTTAAAAATGGAATCAGATGGTGGATACAGAGGAAGAGAACTTGCACAGCAAAGTCTACGGTTAAATTTGTTCCTCAAATAAGCTTTTCATACAAACAGGTAAATATCTCACCACAACAGCAATAAAATGAGATTAAAGTGGCTTTTTGCCTTTTGCTTAATTTTCCTAGATGGGAACTTCTGATCCTCAGGGCATCACTTTCAGGATGGTGGAGACTTGCCATCAAAAGACTTGGGCTCCATTCCTATTAATTCTACTAACTAGCTTCATAGATTTGCTTAAGTTATTTGCTTCATCTCCATTCTCTTTAGCTCTTTACTCTCTAAAATGAATATAACTCATTCATTGGATGTAGGAGTGGTGGTGAGCATAGTTGGTCCAGGCACACTCCGTCACTGGCCCAGACCTTCCCATTTACTGCCAGAGCCATCTGACTCGTATCAGTCATCCCCAGACTACTGTCCCACTTTTCACCGCTCAACTACTGGCATCTCATAACCAGCTTCTTCAAGATATTGCCATGACCCTGCACCATTTCACACAAGGCTAGACTCAGGCCCTTTTAATTCCTCCAAAGAATAGCCATGACATGGCTGCAATATTTAACTTGATTTTATGGGTATATAAAAAACATACCTCCAACAACTGCAGAATCTGCATCCTTTCAAAGCACACATGGAACATTTTCAAAAACTTTGATCATGTACTGGGCCAAAATAATTTTTAACCAATTTCAAAGGATAGAGTCATATAGAGGGGTGGCCAGATGGCTCAGTTGGTTAGAGCGCGAGCTCTTAACAATAAGATCGCTGGTTCAGTTGTCAAATAGGATGGTGGGCTGTGCCCCCTGCAACTAAGATTGAAAATGGCAACTGGATTTGGAGCTGAGCTGCACCCTCCACAACTAGATTGAAGCACAACGACTTGACTTGGAGCTGATGGTTCCTGGAGAAACACACGGTTCCCCAATATTTAAAAAAAAAAGTTAAAAATAAAAAGTCATATAGAGCAAGTTCCTTGACACAAAACGATTAAGCAAGAAATCAATGAAAAAAAGCATTTTTTTAAAGCACTATTAAACATGATAAAACATTCAAAAGAAACTAAATGGTTGATTTAGGTAGAAGGGAATATATGGTTGTTCCCTAGACATTGCTGGTATCCACCTGTTCTTCTTTCCTGGCATCTACTCTGATTGTTCAGTGTATTCTTTCCGACTGCTCAGGGTCTGGGCCAGACTGGCTGTTAATATTCTGAATATTACCCCATCTTTACAAACTAACATGGGGAGAAATCCTTTTGGCTATGGCAGAAGATTGGATGAAAAAAGCCACTACAAAACTCATGCTTGGAAGGATCTTATTTTATAAAATAAAGGAGTGTATATATTCCCCCCCCAATAGTTTACATTTATTTAACTGTACAAAGTGATAATTTATTTAATATTTAAAATATCTGTGAGGTAGGCAATATGATTATTTTCACTTTACAGATGAGGAAACTGAAGCTTAGAGAGGTTCAAGAACTTGGCCAAGGTTAGATAGCTAGGAAATAATGGAGTTGACAGTCAGGCCATACAGTCTCCTGAATATTTATTAATAATGTGATTGCTTGAAAGAATAAGCAAGCAAGTGGACAGTGTTTAGCAGTGGGGAATTTGATTGGGGTAGCTGGGGATGGCTTTAGGACAACTATTGAGAAAACAGTGTTCCGTTTTCCCTCCGTCACTCTTTGTGTACTTTTTGATTATTTAAACTTTATTTTTCATGGAGTATGTTGTATTTTTTTTAAAAGAAACATGTTAACAACAAAAATGAGGGAGCAATAATTCTATCTAGTTCCAACAGTCTGTCCTTGTGACAGCCTCCAGTGGCGAGAAGATGACCAGAAAGAAGCTCTGCCCAGTGAGCTAAGGGTTTAGGAATACTAGTGTGGCTTTGTGAAAATAAAGCCCCCATCTGTATTAGAAATGTTTTGTATTTCTTTAGCACCTAATCTGAATTGCCCCAAAGGCTGACTAAATAACTCTTTCTCCTCAAAGCACCCTGTGAGTTCCCTGGTGTGGTCTGAGGGTGTGGTCTTGAGTGGTGATAGCCCAATATTAGCTCATACCCACACTTAGGGAGTGCAGCCCCTGGAGGGAAATCACTTCAACTCTGTGTTGCCGTCAACTAAAAGCATCATCATCTTCATAATAACAATTTCCAGCCTCAAAGGGATACTATTAATTAGCCCAAATTTTTAAAGGGCTTGAGAAGGCCAGATGCTAAGTGTTGAATGAGTGGGAAGTTTTACCCAAATGTCTTGCTGGGAGTTCTGAGGAGGGAGGAGGGTCGGTGACTCCCAGCCAGTCACCTGAGGAGGCTAAAGGCAGAAAGGAGAACAGAATGGTCACTGTCCTGGTGCTGAGCGCCCTCCTTTAACCACACCAGACCACCTTCCCTGCCTCCAGTAATTAGAAATTACTTCAGCACATAAACGGGCACTTTATAATGTTTTCTTTTTACAACAGGCAGCACGCTTCTCTTTTTCACGGGGAGAGGGGAACCAGTTTTGGCTTCCCACTGTCCCCACCTTCTTTACAGCCCAGCCCCATATTCACCCACAGAGAAAGCGGCAGTCACACAGGAACATCTGCTCTGAACATGGCCCCCTTCCAGTGGCCCTGGCTCAAAAGGATCTGGCAAAATGGCCTCCTTCAATATACATCACTGCTGACTTTGGATGGCGTTGAGTTCTCAGCCACCAGCCACAGTGCCCTCCCCCTCTTCTCTTTCCCATTCTCCCATCAAGTTTAATAAAGTTCTTCAGAGAAAGCCTCATTATTGACATGGACACTCTCGCTCAGAACACCCTTCCCATACACCACTCCGTCCAGCGGTGAGTGATAACAACTCTGTTTGTGTTTAATTAGCTCTTGGTTTATGGGCCAGTTTGTGTTGAGGGTGTGGCTGTTTTAGTTGGTTATGCAGTTGACAGAAATATATGTGTATTGATGTGGGTCCTCTGTGTGTGCCCTCTCAATGCTCTGGTCTGAAAGCTCAACAGTGCCTCATTACACTGCCGATGGAGACAAAGTTTTGGAACTTTTATGCTTTAATTTTATTCCATAAAACTGGAACGATAAAGCTTGTTTTCAATCCCTAAATATCTGACTAGGCAAATGTCCATATTGCTTATCACTGGGAAGACGTCTAGTTGCTGGTCTGTTTCAGAGTCCTAGAGGAGAGAGCAGCTTTAGAGACTACTCCCCAGGCAGCTGGCTACATGCCCTGACCCTAAGTGTCATCTGCTTATTTCTTGAATGTTTATTTCTCTTATTTTTAAAATCATGTCCCTCATAGGATCCATGTCATGACTTATATTCATGAAAATATCTAAAATAGAAGCATGATTATAAAGTAGTGGATTATTTTTTTAAACAAACATTACAGAATGTACTCATCTAAATGTGTGTCGTCCCTTTCAAAGTAATCAGTTCTGAAAGTTGTACACAAATTCCCAAAATGGTAATATTATGTAACATATTTGAGAAATTCTTCTCAGGAATTACCTGAGACATACTAAGTGAAAACAAAATAAAATAAAAAATTTCTTTATTTAAAAGTAATACATATTCATATTGGAAACTTTGATTTTTGTCTTGTTCTTTATTATTTTCTGAATTTTTATTTATAATTCTAAAATCTAGAGATAAGTATGGTTAACCTATATTCCTTTCTAGTCTTTTCTTCTGAGGTGGGGCCTATTGAATAGACTCAGTAGTAATGAATCTTCATCCTCTGACTGTAATTTTGAGCTCTGGAATCTAATTTCATTTCATTAAATGCAGCAAATCTTTATTGAGTGTTTCTCGATGCAAAGAGCTAAGTGGAATAAAAAAAAAAAACCAAGATGTGTTCAGATTGACTTTTAAAAAGGCCATTAAGAGGTTCAAAAGGTGATGCCAAATAGAATTACAAAAAAATATCCTGAGCAATTGCAACATCATTGGAATAGGTGTGTACACTGTCAAGAGGGCACATTGAAGAGGACAGTACAAATAGTTGTGCAATGCCTGAAATGTTAAAAAAATGAACATGGTCCACATGATATGCCGAATAAAACTATTTGGGGTAATCAGGAGCAGCTTCCACAGCTCGGAACTAGAACCAGGTGAAAAATAGGTAAGAAGACTCTATGTCCCCATTTGCCTGGAAGAGTCCTGGTCTATGCCTGTTGTTTTGATGTCAGTAGTAACTGTGCCCCTTTCCTTTACGAAGAACACTGGCTTGGAGGATAAATTAATGACCATCCTAGAAGGAGAGACATTAGCTTTTGGTACCTTCTCCCACGCCTCCTACTCTTAGGGCAACCCTCTGGTTAGTTTAGTTACTTAGGCCTAGTGGTCCACCCTTAACAATAGTCTGTTTCTTCTTCCTTCTTTATCCTTTATCTCCTTCAATTAAAACATACGTGTTTTCATTTCCTAGAGAAATACAAAGAACTAATAAACAGTGAAAACATATTCAATCTCAACTTTTTATCAAAGAAAAACAGATTAAAATAATGTATTACCAATAATGTAAGTCAGTAAGAGTGGAGTAGATAGGTACTCTGTGAGAGAGTGAAATTATTAAAATCCTTAAAGGTAAATTGGTTATAGGTCTTATATTACGTGGTAGTGAAGATTATGGAATTTGGAGCCAGACTGCCTGAAAGTGAATCCCAGCTCCAACACTTATCAACAGCATGACCTGGGAAGTTATCAGCTCTCTTGGTGCCTCAGTTTTCTCATCAGTAACATGGAGGTGATAATCATATTTCTCTCACAGGGTGTTTTTAAGGATTAAATGATGTCACACCTATTATATCCAACATACACACACGAACTCACTCCTGATGAGTACAATGATCATTTACCAAAAAGTTATGAAACAACATTGAAAAATAGCAACTTTATCCATGTATTCAACCACTTAGCAAATGGGATTTGGAGACCAATAGTAAGTCAGACACTATTCTAGACACAGAATATATTAATAATGAAAAAGACAGACTTATTTCCTATGCTTCTCCTGCCTGAAGGGAAGGATAAACATAAATGACTAATTATAACTAAAGTATAATGAGCAGTAAGCTGAGAGACATGCCTTCGGGAGGGCTGCCTTAGTACAGGGGTCAGGAAAGTCCCCTGCTGAAGTGACACATAGGTCTTAGATGATAAAGTGTATGGAGAACGCAGATTGATAAAAAGATTTTCTATCTCAGCATATTCTAGTTTGCCTAAGTCAAGTCAGATTATGGTGAAGATTCTTATCTAATGCTTTTATATCCACATAGAGTCAAATCCCATATAGAGGTGGGGTGATCTCTGCTGAAGCGGAGTTAGGCTCCCAACTCCATGCTATTTGTTCATCTGATTTTCCAAGCTGAAGGATTCATTCCTAGTGTAGAGGCCCAGCCTCCTAGGCTTTAGTCTGAGAGGATGATCTCTTATGTCTTTTTTCACAGCTGAGTTGTGTGAAGTTGTAGATAAAGTATCTAAGAGACAAGACATAGTCAGTCTGTTTCCTTCTTTAAGCACCCTGCATTCTTCCCTTTGACCCACTGCATTTCCAGAAATTTTCAGAATTGGTCCTGACCCTTTTTCAGTATCACATACTCTCCAAGCTGTTCTTTAATCTTATGCCTTGAGCATTTTATTGAAAGTTACCATAAAAAATAGCCATCTGAAATCCACTTCTTAATTTGCTGTAAATATATTGAAGATTTGGTCCATAAGTAACTCCACATCTCTTATGTAAAGGCCTGTGTGTCATTCTATTTAGAATTCAGTGCTTAAGACAGTTTTATCTCCCTTCTAGACACTGGTATATTTTTTCCTCTCTGATGAGAATTACAGCCCTGGCTGTCAAGGGTTCATCGTTAAATGTGAGGTCCAATCACAGCAACCACACTGACCCTTGTAGCTGGCACATTGACATTCTCCTTTTTCTTTGGCCCTGGTTTTCTACCTTAATTTTCTACCTAAAGTTTATCCTATACATTTTTAAAGCCTCTTAATCCTTTTTGATAAAAGGGATGGGTATAAATAGACAAACTAAATATATAGTACATTGTTATCATAAATCAATACATATAAATAGACAAAGTACATTCCAGGACAGTTTTAGTTACCGTTAAAAAAAACCAAAAAACTAGTAAAGGCATTAAATCAATGACTGATATAATGGAATTCAATAATCTTTGGTATAGTTGAGGTAAAGGGGGATGTTAAAAGCCTGTGAAACCTGCCAGTTTGTGCCCAAACTCAGGGGGCTCAACAGCGGATTTTGTAGGTAAGCCCCACAGAGGATGCTGATCTCCACCCAGGTTTTTGGAACTTCACTCTCCTAGAAGGAGGTGGAAAAGGTCCAAAACCAAGGAAGAGTGAACAAGCAGTACTCGTTTCCGTATACAATGTGTTCTCAGAGCTCACAACTTAAAAACAGACCTGTGTAAGGCAGAATCCTTAAAGCATGCTGAATCTTGACTCTGCATGTCTTGTGTCTGTCATCTGTTTAGACACTTGTAGAAATAAAATGAGCAGCCTACAGGTATGTGAAGCATAGAGATGTTTATTAGGCCTTATTAAAAGAGCAGAGGCGTCATGAATTATGGAGTGAGGAAGATTTAGAACTTCTAGAGTTTAGGATCATCTTGAGGGTTGTCTAGCAATTCATTTGCAGGAAGAAGAAAGGAAGGAAGAAGAAGCACATTTGTCAAACACTAACCATGTTCCGGGCCCTGTGCTAAGTGCTTTTACATATACCTTCCTTTTAATTACCCACGACAAACTTTCTTTAAGATAGGCAATGGTATTCACATGCTTTTTCATTAAGAAACAGAAAATGCTATCTCACCCTCACCCCTTTTATTCTTTTTCTTTTCCTCTCTCTCTCTCTCTCTCTCTCTCTCTCTCTCTCTCTCTCTCTCTCTCTCTCTCTCTCTCTCTCTCTGTTTTTGCTGTCATAGTACCATTTCTTTCGCCTTGTTGGAAAATAATAGAAACTTGAGTTGTAGGTTTTAAGAATTGTGATTCTTAATCTAACTTCAATTAATAGTTTAAAACAAAGTTAAGAAATTAACTCTTCTCAATGTTAATTAAGAATGAGGCTCTTGTGAGGATAATATTAACAATTCCTTGTGAAAAATTCAATCTCAGAGATACAGGATCTATACTGGCTCTAGCAGGTAAAGTTCTGGGGCATCGGTGCAATTTGGAAAGTGTGACAAATAAAACAAGGACAAGGATTGGATCCATCAGGACCGCCTTTCATCAAAGATGAAATCTTGCTACGGTCTGAAACGAGCAATCACATTAAGTCACACAGTATTCACGTGGACTACTCCTCCTTTATGGTCCCTCTATTATGAAATCTCTCTCTCTCTCCTATCTATCTATCTGTCTGTCTGTCTGTCTATCTATCTGTTATCTACCAATCATCTCTGCATATCATGAATAATAATAAGTTTTTCTCCTCATGAAATTTACTAGGTAGAAAAGCTCTTAAGGTGAAAAGGATTTTTATACCTCTGTCACCCAAATTCCAAGTGCCATTTTATAGTTGTCTGTTTTCAAAGAGGTGAAAATTTGTTCATAATTTATGCCAGGGAAATCAACTCTGTATAATCATGGAAACATAGGAATATAAAGATCTTAGGAAAAAAAAAAAGGGAGCTTAGATATATTTTTGCTCCAACTCTTATTTCACAGGTAAGGAAATGGTAGCTAAGAAGGATGAAGGGAATTATTAAAAACAATATCACTGAGATTCCAGGGTTCCATTCACCATCTCATAGTCAAGATACTGCTTTGAGTGTCATTTTGGCAGAAACCCTACAACTACCAGTGCTTTTACTTATTTTCTAGGTTGCACAAGATTGTGAAGAAGCGCTATCCTTTCATTTAGAGATGAGGAGATTAAGCCTTAGGGAGGTGAAATGTCCAGTGTCACATCGCTAATGAGTGGCAGAGTTGGGACCAGAATCCAGGTTTCTTAACTCCTAGGCCAGACCTTTTTGTACATTAGCTCCGTAAAATAGGGAGACTAATGAAGCTGTTTCCAAGCACAAAATACTGTTAAGAAAGGATTTAAAAATTACTTCAACAGCATGAATGTATCACTGAAGCCTGCAGCATCTAGGGATTAGCAGGGCTAATTTTACTTATTATTTTTCAGTCCGGGATCAGTGGCTCCTCTTGGAAAGTGTAGCTCAGCATTAGCATAGAACTTTCTGTTTTATATCACAGTTACTCTGGGGCAAGCTAGACTACAAGGTCAAATAACCTTCCTCAAGGTTATATACTAAGTTATCAGCTCAAACAAATCAGACCTCTAGGTGCTCTTGGTAAAATCTAACCTTAGACGAAATAATAAAGCAGCTGTTTATTTTTAGTATTTTTCCCTCTGTGTCTTTTCTGCCGTTATTTTCACATACCGACCATGGGCTACCATCCTGGAACATGGACATATGTAAGAAATAATAACAAAAGATAGAACTGGATATATGTAAGAAAGGAAAACTAGGCGCTGGGGTCTAGGTGAGGTATTGATAGCCGGTCAATAGTAAGAAGCTAAGACATATACATGAGTTCGTGGCCAGTTTAAAACATTGAGCCAGAGACCAGCTATGTATCTAGGCAAACACATGGGCCAGGCCTCGGTAGAAAGGTCCAGGTGATATTCAGGAAGCAAAAAACCGATAAAAACTGAAAAGGCAAAACAAGGTGAACTGGGATAAGTAAACAGCATCAAGTGGCTCTGGAAAGTGGTAACAACCACTGCTTGAGACTCAGAAGCCATGACATGCTTTCTGTTTAGGCATGAAAAGGGCCTGTGGGTGGTTAACTAGGGATTTACAGGTAGAAGTAGGGGATGAATACTGTTGGCCGATGTGGGTGTGTGTGTAGTGGGAGAAGAAGGCATATCCAGACACAAGGCACCTCGTATCCTCACATTCATTCATTCAAATGAACACGTATTTCCTGAGTAGCTAGTATGTGCTGTGTACAGTGCTAGCTTCTTGATATTTAGTAAATGAAACAGAGCCCTTGACCTCCTGATACTTTATTACTAGTACAGGCAATAGATAATACATGGATAAGTGGACAATGTGAAGTCCAGTATTCGTAAGTGCTTTGAAGTGAAAGGAAAGAGAGTAGTGGTGATGGTGACGGCACTAGTCTAGATTAGGTAGTCAGGGAAGGCTTCTTTGAGTTACCGTTTGAGCAAACCCTTGAGTGCAGTAAACTGAAGGCCTCTTAAGTTTCTTTCACTAGTTACTTACTGCTCCCAATCTTGTCTACCTCCTTTGCACATCACAATACTTCTAACCTGTTGTCTATTGGTTATTTTACTTATTGGAAAGCCTTGCTTTGTGATCTCTAGGATGACAAACAGCTACACTGACTAGCTTCTCCACTTGATGGTACCCTTCAAACCATCTGCTTAGATAGTGGTAGGTGATTCTTGGTACTTCCCCTCTCTAGATCATGAGACCATAATCATAATTATTGCATAAAGGGAACAGGAAATGGGTAAGTCAAAATGAGGATGGAAAGTCCTAAGAGTTTTCTGCTACAAAATAAATCCAAGGCAGGCTAAGTTTCCTGACATTTATATTGCTCCTTTTACTGTCACTGCTCAGGAGAGAGGAAAAGGATTGTATCAGCAGAAACCACTTTGAGTATCTAAAATAGGGAGCCTAATGCAGGAAAGCAGTTGCACGAGCGATGGAGAAGTGGAGAATCAAACCAAGACATGAACTTCCTCGGTGAACTAACTCAAAGTTTAGCCATTATCATCTCTTGTCTGGAAGGAGGGGTATTAATGGTGCCTAAAGGGTTGAGATCACCTGAGCAGAGCTAGAATCATGGTGGGCCTGTCTGCTAGAAGGTGGAACCATACAGGAAATGTAGCTACTGCCAGAGAAACCACCAAAGGCAGGGGCTGGGGAAAGGGAGTAGACCGTGGATTCTCCCTGAACCCCTTGCTGTCTCACTTCCACAAGTGTTTTCCACAAGTGGAAACCAGTCAGGTGATATGGAAGCCTGCGGCTGAAAGAGTCATGCCCTCCACAGTACAGAGAGGGAGAGCAGGGAAGGGCCAGGAATAGTTCTGAGTGCTGGTAGGCTCAGGACTGTCAGAGAGCTGTACAAATGTATTTAAATGTTCTTAAGTACCTGCTATGGGCCAAGAACTGTTAGGATCTCTTACAAACATATTCTCATTTAATGATCACAAAAGCTTTCTTTGAAGGTAGAAATAATGATAAGTTTTAAAGATGAAAAAACCCAGGTCTAGAGGGTTTGTGGAATTGGTTTGTGGTCAGACACTAAGTAGGTGAAGTCAGGATTCAACCCCTCCTCTGCCTAGTTATGAACCTTTTGCCCTTTCCACTGTGTTCTTGACCCCTTATGAGATTGGTGCTTTGGAGGGAGAAGGGACAGCTTCCTAATTATCACTTTCCCTTTTCACCTCTCTTGGGGTTCCCAGGTCACTTCTGCATAACATAGGCAGTATCTCTGTACTCCATCCTAAGATTAGAGTACGTGAAAATATCAAAACTGATTCAAGTTGAATATCATTTCAGATATAATTGTTGAGGTTGGAAAAATGACTATGTTGAAATGATCTCTTGGGTGGACTTAAATACTAACTGTTTTCCTTTTCTGTACTTCAAAAGTGAGCAGAGATGCCTATGCCTTCAGAGACCAAGACTGATTTTTGGGTGTGAGTGTGTGGGGGTGGTGATGTTGATGGTGGTGGTGGTGGTGTTTGCTCCAGGCAATGAGGTAAGAGACTAAAAGAGTGAAGGTGGGGCTTTTCCTCCCCAGATCTCAGGTGGAGCTTCTAGGTTGACAGCAAAATCCTCCTTTCATTTATAAATGGACTATGTTTGCTCTGGAAGCATCTGAGAGGATAAATATGGGATCCCACAGAAGCCACAATGTTATTTTTGCAGTGTCTTTTCTCATTATAACTTCAGTTCAAGTCCCTTCTTTTTTTCCCCCCTCAACCTCTGTTTTTTTGGTCGGGAGGTTTGTTTCTCATGTGTGAGTGCATGTGCATGTATGATTGTGCAGATGAACACACACACAAAGCTAGAAGATTTCTCTAACTGAGAATCCTGAAAAAATCCACAGGTAGACCTTCTGAATAACTTTTACCTGATGTAAGACATCAATATTTTACAGAAACACTTTTCCAATTTTTTCCCCAGAGGTGAGATTATCCTGAAATGTGGTTCAAATGTGGTCAAATTCTATCTTGGAAAAATAAGGAACTCTAAAGAATGTACAAATTAAATAATGACTATGTGATGTTAGGTAAATATACTCTTAATTGTTTTGAAAGACATTTGATAGCAAATGTCGTTTTGGTATTTTATAAAAGGCATACTAATTTTTACCCTGAGAGATATTAGAACATCGTTAAGATCTGAGTAAAGAAGCTCATTCTTAGTTTAAGTTTAAGGTCAAATTCCACCTCAGTAAGCAATGTTCGAGGTACCCTTTGGTGGTAGGGAGAATAATGCAGCCACATTTATGCCCCACTCCCCTCAATGATATCCTAATCCCTACAACCTGTGAATATGTTGGGTTACATGGCAGAGGGGAATTAAGGTTCCTGATGGATTTAAGATTGCTAATCAGGTGACCTTAAAAGAAGGAGATAATTTTGGATTATCTGGGTGAGCCCACTAATCATAAGGGCCCTTATATGTAGAAGAGGAAGGCAGAAGACTGAGTGTCAGAAGGACATGATGTGGAAAGACTTGATGGCTATGCCACTGAAGATGGAAGGGGGCAACAAGCCAAGGAATGTGGGCAGTCTCTAGAAACTGTAAAAGAAAACAGATTCTCTCCTAGAGCCTCCAGAAAGAAATACAGCTGTGCCAACACCTTGAGTTGAGCCTGAGACTCAAGTTGGATTTCTGAGCTGCAGAATTGCAAGGTAATACAGTCGTGTTGTTTTTAAGCCACTAAATTTGTGGTAATTTGTTGCAGCATCCATAGAAAAGTAATACACCTTTTAACTCACGCCATACCTACAGAACATCAATAAAAGAAGCTTAAAAAATAACAATGTCGGTATATTAATTAGGGTAAGTGATATTAGCTGCTACAACAACAACAACAACAACAAAACTCTAAAAATCTCATGGCTTAATATAATTGAAATGTATTATTTAACCCATACAATTCAGACAAATGTTCTAGCCTGGCCACCTTCCACATCATCCTTTAAGATTCAGCTTTTGTTTTTTTGTTTTCCATCTGTGGCTTCAACTTTCTCGAAGGCCCAGCTCACTGAAGACGCCCATGTGGCTTGGTTTGGCTCTCTACTTCTCCATCACTGGAGTAACTACTTTCCTGCATTTCGCTCCCTGTTTTAGATACTCTAAGCAGTTTTTCTGGGGAGACCACAATTGATACAGTTCCAATCACCAGCATATGTGAGAGGAGAAAGTGTGTGGAAAATTGTGAGGAAGGATTTCATGAGCCTGACCTGGAAATGGCATATCACTTTCACCCACATTCCATCGCCAGTGCTCAGGTTACCTAATGGGCATACTAACTGCGAGGGATGCCGTGAAATGTAGCCTAGCTATGTGTCCTCGAGGAAAAGGATATTTGGAGTTTGACTAACACCTAATGTGTTTGACTCGCCACAACTGGGCAAGTCCATTTTTTGATAAAATATAAAATTATAGGGGCAAGGAAAAATACTTGACAATGTCTAATGTGAAGTACAGTCCATTAAATAATAATGAAAAGTATAATAGATAAGCAGCCATTAGATCTGGTTTTAAACATTTGCTACATCATTAAATCACTGTACAATTTCTGTATGTCACTTAATATCTCGTGGTCTCAGTTTTCTCATCTTAAGTGCAGAAATAAAAACTTGTCTCAAACTTTTTCTCTCTGTTCTAGTTTTTGCCAGTTTTCAAGTTTTTAGTGAAGAGTGAAAGGACATCATACAATAAGTTCATTTGTTTGTTTGCATGTGCATGTCTAGAGAATGTGTTTTACTAATTTGCCCAGGTTGATTAGTTTAGTTATGGAGGCACAGTTTCTTTTTATTAGGTTGACCCATGTGAAGAAGTCATTTTTCATTTTTGTAGTTTAAATGAAAATGATGGCCAAATAACAGCAATTTCATATAGCTCGACTTAATATATCACATTAAAATAACATTTTGGCTCCTTTTGTGTAACCCAAAAATGAATTAGGAGGCTGTTTCTGATTATTCTAAGTTTTCCCTGTTATTTCCCATCCCATCATGGTGTCCTATTTATTTCCTTTCTACAATTTTGCAATTCGTATATGTTTGTTTAATATCTATTTCTGGAAGACTGCAAACATCATGAAGACATATGGTTTACTTCATTCATCACTGTATATTCAAAGTCTAGTACAGAGTCATGAATTACAGACACAATAACTATTTCCAAAAGTGAAAATGGAGTTCCTTCAAAGTATAAGTCTAATTGATAATACCATGTAGCTTTTAGATCTCATAGGAAATAAATTTCTATGTATACTTCAGGTAATATTTATCAGTTGATTCACTTTAATTTTTAAGTAATCTAAAATTATTTCCACCTAATTTTGAATTCCAGCTGAAAATATCATGCCATTTGAGTACCATGAGAAAAGTAGAGTCTACACTGCTATGAATGCTTTTCCCTGAATTATTTTGGCTAGCTAAAGACCAAGACCTTGAAGCCCATAATGATTCATTATCACCTCTGAGTTGCATATTTGGGAAAAGACATGACGATTACTTAAGTTCTCTTTACCCAAATTCTCCCAGATTGGTGCAGATCTGTTCAATTTCTAACGCCTTCCTAGAAGATTCTACATCTAGAATCTCTAATGTATATTATATATTAGCCTTCACTGACAGGACTTTTCTCCTAATTTCCTCCTGTGCTTAGATCTTTTTCTTCTTGTGACATGAAAATAGCAAATGGCTCTCATCTTTTGGGTGAGGATTCTTCAAGGCCCAGAAAACCATCTTTCAATCATCACTAGTCCTCACTGTCCCAGGTTCATGTGGTTTTGAGATGTTTTAAATTAATCTTTAAAAGTCCCCCATCTCCAGGCAAAAACTGTAGCGAAACAGCAACCCTAATGCTGGTGGGCATGTTAAAACATTGTGCTGACTCAAAGAATTGGAATGCAATTTACTATTGGGGATAAACTCTGTGAAAACACATCCATGATCAAAATAAAACATGAAAAAGAAAAGTGTCTTTGGGCCCCAGGGAGAATTTGATCTGATGGTATCTGGTGCAATTTGCAAATGTGAACATTTCTAAGGGCAACAACAGGTCCAGAATACAGCAGCCCGGAGAGAACTACACTTGAAAGCATTCCTGTTCATTTGGTGCAAGTCCAGTGAAAAATACTAAGACACAGAGTCCATCTTTTATTTGTATCAGTGCCTGCTTCTTTCTGAAGTTCATTTTGATTTCTTTCTAACTTGTGTATTCTCTGGCTGCAGCTGATGTAGGCTGCTGCTTGGCATGCAAATGTCAAGAACCAACTAGCCAAAGTAAAGAGGAAGGAGAGACCCATGAAGACTTACATACCTATGACTCAGCAGGGCTTGTAATAACATTTATGAGAGAAGGCTGCCTGCCAAACTAATTTCAGAAAAGGTGATGATAATGTTTTCTACTATCAGATAAATGTCATGGCAACACGGAGTGTTGGGTGCAAGGGTAAAATCGGGAACTTGGAAGTCCCTGGAGAGATGCAGCAGCAATCGGGACAACGTTGCAGTCGCCCTAGTAATGCAAAGGAGGTAGAATAATCCTGCATTTGTTCATGAAGGAGCAAGCTTTCTCGGTGCATCTTTCTTAAAACACTTCTTTCCATCTTCTGTGACACTACCTTCTCCTAGGTAGCAGGTTTTCCTATTGACTCTGTTTTAAACTATGGGTGATCTCACTTCAGTCCTTAATTGAGAGCCTTCCCTAGGGCCCCACCCTCACCCATCTCCTATGATCTGTCTACACTTTCACTCCTAGAATGACCCATGCTCTAGTCTGTAGTTGTCACGCAGACTCCAGAACTTATATTTATAACTGCTATCTAGAATTCTAGATAGAGATACACATTGTAATAGATTGTAAGGTTGAATGAACTCCACTAGTGAAGAACAAACAAAATATACTTGTAACAATCTATATGTCATGTAAGATGTTCCTCTATCTTTTGTAGAACATAAACATAAGCACAGTATTCTGTTTATAGGGAATCCTCAAGATAAGGTATTGACATGCAGTCACATGAATTAATGTGAGCAAAGCTTTATATAATAGATTATAGGGGATAATTATTAATATTTTCACAAGTTATTAAGGTCACTAGTATTGGGTGGATGGGTGACAAAGGGAAAGTACAATTCCTTGGCCCCCGTTTTGTTCCTAGCATCTGAGAGTTGGCCCTGACTCCTGAGCAAGGACGCTGTCCCTTTAACTCTGCTGTACCAGTATGAGTTACATCTCAGTATCACAGCCACATGCATTCTTTTCAAAATTTTACAGAGCAGATAATTCTCGGTCTATTTATCTTATGCCTCAAAAATTAAAATATGTTTTAGTTATACATCACTGTATAATAACACCTGGAAATTTAGCAGCTTAAAGCAACAGACATTTCCACAGTTTCTGAGTGTCGGGAACCTTGGGAACGACAGGTTATGGTCTCATGTGGTTGCAGTCAAGATATTAGTCAGGGCTCCAGTCATCTATCGGCCTCACTAGGGCTGGAGGATCTGCTTCCCACAAGAACCACTCGTTTCTTGTCACGTGGGTCCCTTTCTAGGGCTTCTCATGACATGTCAGTTCACTTTACCCAGAGCAAATGATACCCAAAAGAACAAGGCAGAAACCACCTAACCTCAAAAGTACCTCAGCATCAATTCTGCTGTATTTTATTAGTCACGCAGACCAAATCCAATACAATATAGGAGACAACTACATAGGGCACGAATCCTAGGAGGTGGGCCTCATTATGGGCCATCTTGGAGGCAGTCCACAAGCAGAGAGAATATGGTCTTTCCAGCATTGCTTTCATAAGCTGTACACTACGTTTGTTTTGGTAACAACATTAATAAACAATGTTATTTCATCATCTTCCAGAATTTGGAAGATTGCTCTAATGGAGTGAAGCATTTTAAGTGTATCTTTCCCCTAACTATGTTATGTCACTAAGAAAAGCTGAAAACAAATTTTAATCTTGGAAGCAAAATATTTTGGCAGTATGAATGGCTGCATTAGGGATTACAATACACAAACTTTTATAGTCCACTCAAGGTCAATATTTTACTACTTAAAGTACAACATAGAAAACTTATCACTATATTATCCTCTCCTATTTATGTTATAGTTGTCATATACTTTACATGTATATACTTTGAAAACCCCCTTAGGCAATGTTGTAATTTTTGCTATCAAACATTTTAAAGAACTCAAGAGGAGAACAGTTTATGATATTCATCCAGATGTTTATAATAGCTTTTGCTCTTTCTTCATTCCTGATATTCTAAGTTCCCTTCTAGTGCTATTTTCTTTCAGCACTTTAAAAAATATGTCACTTCCTCTGGCCTCCATGATTTCTGATGAAAAATCTGCACTCATTCAAATAGGCAATGCTGTTTTTCTCTGGATGCTTTCAGATTTTTTTTCTTTGTCTTCAGTTTTCAGCAGTATGATTATGACATGTCTTGATATGGATTTCTCTGAGGTTTTCCTGTTTGGGGTTTGCTATTATCTTGAATCTGTACATTTACATCTTTTGCCAAACTTGAAGGTTTTCAGCCATTATTTCTTAAAACATTTTTTCAGTACCCCATTTTCTTCTTTTTAAAAACCTCTATTTTCCTTTTTTGTTAGCGCTTTTGTTGTTATATTTTTGAGTTCTAAAATTTCCATTAGTTCTTCTTTATTTCTTTTCTTTGTTGAGATTTTCTGTTTTTCCATTCATGTCAAGAGTGTCTGAAATTGCTTGCAGGTGTATTTTTATAATATTGCTTTAAAGTGTTAGATAATCTGTGTCATTTAGGTGTTGGCATCTGTTGATTGTTTTTTTCCATGTGAATTGATATTTTCCTGGTTCTTTGAATGCTGTGTAATTTTGGATTATATCCTAGATGTTTGAATATTATGTTATGACACTCTGGGTCTTGTTTAGCTCTTATGAAGAATGTTGATTTTTTTTTTAAATTAAAGTTTATTGGGGTGACAATTGTTAGTAAGTTACGTAGATTTCAGGTGTACAATTCTGTATTACATCATCTACAAATCACATTGTGTGTTCACCACCCAGTCAGTTCTCCTTCCATCACCATATATTTGATCCCTTTTACCTTCATCTACCACCTCCCTCCCCCCTTACTCTCTGGTAACCACTAAACTATTGTCTGTGTCTACGAGTTTTTGTTTCTCATTTGTTTGTCTTGTTCTTTTGTTATTTTTGGTTTATATACCAAATATCAGTGAAATCATATGGTTCTCTGCTTTTTCTGTTTGACTTATTTCGCTTAGCATTATAATCTCAAGATCCATCCTGTTGTCACAAATGGTCCTATTTCATCTTTTCTTACCACTGAATAGTATTCCATTGTGTATACATATCACAACTTCTTTATCCATTCATCTATCGAAGGACATTTTGGTTGTTTCCATGTCTTGGCCACTGTAAATAAAGCTGTAATGAACATTGGAGTATACATGTCTTTATGGATAAATGTTTTCAGATTTTTTGAGTAGATACCCAGGAGAGGGATTCCTGGGTCATACGGTAATTCTATTTGTAATTTTTTGAGGAATCTCCACACTGCCTTCCATAGCGGCTACACCAATCTGCATTGATATTTTTGTTTTAATAGGCAACCAATTGGGCTAATTCATGCCACATGAATTAGCCTTCTGTGGGCTGTGATTCCAATGTCAGTTCATTTTCCAAAGCCTCTGACATGCTGCAGTTTGATTTGTCCCTTGTGTGCCTCACCCAGTGGCCAGTTAGCGGTCTAGATAGTTAGGGATCTGCCAGTTAAGTTCTCAAAGTCTTTGCTATTGCTGATTAGGTTCCAGTCTCACTTTATTCTATGGGGTACCTTTCCCGAGCTCCCTCTCTACAGTCTCCATGCTACCTTCCTCATCTGTGAGACTCCCCTTTTCAGTTCTCTGGGCAGAAAGCTGGAACCATGCATTTTCACCACTGTACTTGCATTTGGGGCTAAATGGCTTAACATCTTTGTATCTTGCTTCTTACTAAGCGTTTCTTCAATAAATCAATAAATGTTATCATTATGATAAAAGAAATGTAACTGACGAAACAACACCTGTGAGAACCTGATCTCTTCCTTATGGGAGATGGAAACAGGGAAGCAGAACATGCATAGTTTTTAAAATGTTAAAAATAGTTAAACCTTAATGGTGTCTGCCACCCCACCCTGTCTCATAAAAAAAGGGACAGAAACAAAGAGGCAAAAAATAAAAAATAAAAAATAAAAGGTGGTGTTGCGGTTTTGGCACACCATAACAGAAGGATTTAGTCAGGTGAGCCAGTAAAGAACATGTAGAGGTTTTCAAAGTGAAAGTAATTTTATTCCATTCCTGCTACCAGATTTCTAAGAGTCTTAATCACAGCTTGGGGAAACAGGAATTTTCATTTGACTGAAGAAAAAAATATCACTAGGCTATGGCAGCACAAAACATTTCAGAGTCATAGTGGTAAAATACTTTCTACTGACTTCAAGAATAGTCATTCTTGAATCCTTCCTAAATGAGACAGTTATATTTTATTTAAAAATACCTACTCTAGAGAAGGAGATTCTATAACTTATCTGGTAATGTATTTCAATCAGGGACAACTAAGATAAAAGTAAGCCCTTCATGCTTTTATCAAAACCTATATTTGCTGCTGTTACTAATGGAATTGATAATGAGGACTCATTGTCCTCTGAAAAATTCTCCTACTTAAAAAAATACCATTTTAAAAATTGTTTTTCAGGGTTCTTTTTATTTTTCTATTTTTTATTTTTTTATCTCCTGACTTAATAGGCTTAGTACTTTAACCTTATCCTTCAGGTGGAATTTTCTCGCCATTTTAACAACCTTTTTGATTCTTTCCCAAGCTTCATTCATCTTAAAACAGACCTAGTTTTAGTTAATATGCTCCCAATTGTTAACAAAAAAGAATTGACATTATTTGTTCTTCTCCATCTCTTGGTAGCATTATCTAAAAGCTGGCCACGATTTAGGAATCTGTGCATTGTGTCCATAAACCGATGAGAGAATAATTAGCTAAAGCAGGGACTACACTCACAATTGGGGAGTCATTTGTGCTGTGTAAAATAAAATAAAGCAGTATATGCCTTTGTAGGAACAGGAGGGGCTTGAGGAAGGATTGGGGGTGGCAAAGTCAGAGTTGCTGGAGGAACCTAGACATTTAGAGAGTAGACGTTCTGAAAAGTTAATGGGAGACATCAGAGTATGCTTCTGTGCTGAGGCAAGTGCTCCAGAAGAGAGAGGATAATGACAGAAGCCAAATGACTGAGGAGGGGAGAAGGTGTGGGACCCAGGGAAAGGGACTGGATGTGGATACAGCAATGATGCTAAATACAATGGCGCTGAAGAAATGCAGTGTTTGGATACTGAATGCAGTTATAATTAGAATTGATGGTGGAAAGCCGATGGTGACTGCTTCTATTGTCTCTGTAAACGTCATCACTGAGAATGATGGGAAAGTTGGGGGAGTAGGAGATTTGAGGAGAGACGAAAAAATGTGAACTAGTAATTTCAGAGAATAGGAAAGTGAATAAACTAGGCATGTGTGGTAGGATTGCCCATTTGAGGTTAGTGGTCACAAATGTAAAGTGAGATCAATCAGCACAGTTGTATTCTTGGGTGGTCAGGGAAGTCTCAGCTTTAGCTGGTAATGCTTTTCATTATTATCGTTTGAGAGATATTTCCCTTTGCCCATTGGCTGTTTGGATAACCTCTGGCCTTGGAGAGTGAATGTCCAAGCCTGTTGGTGTCTAGAATCACAACCTTGGAAAGTATCAGATAAGATACTGACAAGATATAATAGAAACAGGAAGAGGCGCCTGGACAAGAGAGAAGCAGTTTTCTCTTAGCTGGAGTATGCTCCCTAAAAGTTGAAGATAAGTGCTACAGGGAGGCCAGGTTACAGGTCAAGAAGCAGGAAGGAAAGGTCTTGGGATGAATAGCCAACTCCATCTTATCCTAGACAGCAAGGCTCCATCCTATTGTTGATTCTGGGAGTAACACGGTCTCCCTGGTTCCTGGAGCCTGTTTATTCAGGGAGGCCAAAGAAGCAAGTATGTTCACGCCGTGGCAAGCATACAACGAGCTTTTCTTCACACCTTCTGTATCATCACATCCTCTTGGACCTTCTTCCATCTAGCTGTATTATTAATCTGCTCTTTTCCCTTAGGCTGCTTATTTCCTTATAACTGGGGGCCTTCTCTAAGGCCCATCCTTGGCTCTTTCATATGATCTGTTTTATACTCTCACTCCTAAAATGATGAACCCTTCTCTTGGTTCTAGCTCTCTCCTAAGCTCCCACCACATGTTCCCAAGTAGCATTTGGACATTTCTATAGAGACAAACATTAATTCATCATTTTTCCCAAATCAAAACCTTTACTGTTCCTCCTTCTGGGCTTCCTACACTAGATTATAGAGCTACCATTCTTAGGGTCTTCCAAACTGGGAACTTTGCAACATCATGACTTTCTACCTTTCTTTCTCCATCACATCCAATCTCCCCCCAAGTCCTGCCCATTCCACTTATGCAATGTCATTTTTCTTCACCCCCTCTGCTGTTTTCTTCAAGACCTGTAGCATCTCTCTCAAGGACTCTTTCACGGCTTCCTACTCTGTCTACCAAGCTCTAGTCTCTGTGCTCTACACCTTCACACTACCACCCACGGCATTCTACTATTGCGGAATAAAGCTCAAACTCCTTAACCTGGCACTTACCGTTTTCACTCATCTGTCTCTAGCCTTCCAGCCTGATTTTATGTAATAAGTGTATCTTTGCCACATTAGTGGCACAACAAACTGCCTCTTTCTCCAAGCACGCCCTGGTCTCCTTCCTCCATGTCTTTTCTCATGTCATTGCTTCCACAATCATTTCTTTCTTTTCTCACAATCCTTTCCCAGTTAAATAGTCATGACCCTCTAGATAAACTGTGGATGACATTATAGCATATTGTTTCCACCTACAGCTATAACGTATATATATATATAAAATGTATAAAACATTAAAAAGAAAATGTAACTGGCTTGAAAACATTATGTATATAATTACATAGACACATACATGCATGCAATGTTTTTAAGTCAATTATGTTTAGTGTTCTTTTATAAAAGAATTACTAGCACACTGAAGAAAACTGGGGAGATTCTGATAGGAAAGAGAAAGCGATAGCCCATGGAACAGTCAACATAATACAATCACAGACAGGGTATTAGCAAATTTCTTTCTTTGGATGTTTCCAGTTGAATCATCATGCCCTCTAATCCATCAGTTTCCCAACATAGTGTTGAATGCATCAAAAATTACCCCACGAATCAGGTGATTTTTGATCTGAACTCTTAGGGAACACAAAGCTGGGCTCTCTTATTAGTGCTCAGATATTATTATTCAATAAAAGGAACAAATCGTTTTTGTCCAAAGCAATCAAATTAAATTCAAGGAATCCACAAAAGGTAAATTTGTCAAAAGCTTGAAGGCTTGACTTTCTTATCTTTCTCCATGAAGACATTTTTGAGTATTGTGCTCATCTGTTGGGGCTGCCATAGCAAAACACCACAGGTTGGGTGCTTACACAGCAGAAACTTACTTTCTCACAGTTCTGGAGGCTGGAAGCTCAAGGTCAAAGTGTCAGTAGGTTGGCTTTCTCCTGAGGCCTCTCCTTGGTTAGCAGACAGTACTTTCTTGCTATGTCCTCACTTGGCCATTCCTCTCTGTGTACGCATCCCTGGTGTTTCTCTTTTTATAAGGACACCAGTCTGGTTGGATTATGGCCCCACTCTTATGACCTCATTTAACCTTAATTATCTCCTTAAAGGGCCTTATCTACAAATACAGTCACACTGGAAGTTAGGGCTTCAATATGTGAATTTCAAGGGGGATGCAATTCAGTCCATAGTAGCTATGAAAACTTTTACCTGGCCCCTTCAACACATGACACGTACACTGATAGGAATATCATTTTTCCCCCTTTGCTCTGCTAATGATAGAGGATTTGGAATAAGAAAATGTAAAATGTTGCCACGAGTTAATATTAAGTGTCTAATTGGAAAATTCAGAACCATTTCATATCCCTGAACATTCACGTTGAAATTTTGCTTCAAGTAAAATTTGAAAACTTTTTTATCTTGTTTTCAACAAAAGGAATATCAAAGAATTCCAGTTACATTAACTAAATTTGGTCACAATTCACACTGATACAAAAGGGAGGCAGAGTCAGCTCTGGTGGCGTGGCAGCTGTAGTCACAGCTTTTGCCGTCCAATTTCCAATCCATCCTGAAGAGCAACATTTCCCTTTCAAGAGATAATTTTACGTTGGATTGAGCATAGAGAGCAAATCCTGTTCCGGTATATGTGAGGTTTTGACATTTCCAAAAGAAAATTACAGTGCTTTCTTTCCTGAGGTCACCAGCAAGCTGTGAATATGATCTCCAGCAGGGATCTGCTCCTTTTCCTCTGATTTCTAAGAAGGAAAGTGTTCCACAGAAGAGGACTGATCAGTGGACGTACTTTGCCATCACACATGGTGGCGTTGACTGTGAAGACCTTGGAGAAGCAACACCATATACTGCTTGTGTCTGGGAGGAAGAAGTCAGCCAAGAATCAAGATAACAAAAGCTCTCAGAGAGGCCAGAAAACAAACAGGCAAGTGATCACCCTGGAAAATAAATTTTATAGCATAACACTGGTTCTTATACTTGTCAGTTTGCTCTGTGAATGCCCTCAAGTTGGAAGCCTGATGTTGGAAGAATCCCACAGAAATGACATCAGGGAAGAGAAAACAAAGGCTGCAGCAGTGATCAACTGGCCACTCTTCACTAAGTAGAAAAAGTCTGTGTTTCAGAGGCCTGCTACATTTTGTAGCATTATAGAATTTGCTTGGAGAGTCGAATCCTGGTGCTAACAAGAAAGGCAAACAAATGGGTACACTTACAACTGCTACAGGATAAAGACAAGTTATGTTATTAAACTCCTCAGAGGTCTTTAAATCTCATTTTATGGTTATTCTGGATCTCTTTCCTCAAAAAAATATTCAATGAATTATACAAATACAAATGTATTGAACATTGTTCCCTGTCAGCTCCCTTAGAGAGGTGCTAATGAGCAATAAAATGGTCCCCAAGCAAGAATTCAACAAATATTTAGGTGCCTACCGTGTTCCTACCAGCACTTTTTGAGATACTGACGACATGATGGCAAACAAAAACTGATAGTCCCCTTACTTCTCATTATACTTTACTGAAGAAATTAGACTTTTACTACATTTGAAAATGAATCTGACATATGGGTCAACGAAGAGATCACAATGGAAATTAGAAAATATTTAGAACTGATTGATAATGAAGATACCAGCACTTGAGGGATACAGCTCCAGTAGTGAGTGAAGGAAAACATAGCTTTAAAATGTGTACATTAGAGGGGCCGGCCTGTGGTTGGTTGGAGCTCCGTGTTCCTAATGCTGAGGTTGCCAGTTCGATTCCCACATGGGCCAGTAAGCTGCATGAGCTTGCACCAAAAAAATAAATAAATAAATAAAAATAAATGTATATATTAGAAAAGAAGAAAGGCACTCAGCTTTATCAGTTATCAAGCAGATGAAGTAAATCTAAAACCAGT